>NC_091304.1:46215792-46390792 GCF_038502225.1 Cherax quadricarinatus
CTTGGGTATTTTAAATCATTACCTATTTCATAAATTTTGGTTATTTCCTCATCTATGAACTCAGGACTACAAATTCGTAAAGCTCTCAAAAACATTGATGAGAAAACAGACAGTTTGACTCTATCTTGATGCGAGGAATAATAGTGGACATAGGAACAGTTATTTGTAGGTTTTCTGTAAATTTTAAATTTGAATTCATTATTACCCTTAATAATTAAAACATCTAGAAAAGGCAATGAGTTATTTTCTTCAAACTCAACAGTGAAGTTTATAGAATGGGCTAAGCTATTTAATTTTCCTAGGAAATGGTGTATATCTACATTTTTGGGCATAAGACACAAAATATCATCAACATATCTGAACCATTTAGCTCTATTAGGATTGTGTTAAGTAACCTTGTTTAAAAAAATTCCATGTATAGGTTGTTTTGCGTATATATATATATATATATATATATATATATATATATATATATATATATATATATATATATATATATATATATATATATATATATATATATATATATATATATATATATATATATATATATATATATATATATATATATATATATATATATATATATATATATATATATATATATATATATATATATATATATATATATATATATATATATATATACATATATATGTACTCTGTCCCTGTATAAATTTTCAAATTAGTTGCACTTGTGTTGCTCTACCTATGTAATTATCTCCTGTCATTCCGATGCCATTTTTGAAATAGTTTCTTAACTTCCTTCATGATCTTGTTAAGTTCCTGACCCTGGGGTGTGGATATCCAGTGGCCGGTCTACTATTTGGACTCAAGCCTCTCAGCTCAGGTTGACAATTTACATTATTTATGAGTTATGGAATATACAAGGAGAAAGAATCTTTTCCCCACCGTGTAACTCATAAAATACGGTAGCAGTATATACCACAGATGTTTCCACCGTGCAACTCTGGTACAAAACAGAGGAATGCAATCCACGTATGCTCTTTCCCTAGAATCTCCCTTTTCCCGGGTCAGAGAATCCGTGGGACGACCAACAGACTCGGCCCTAAAAATCCAAACTAGTTTCATCGGTAACTGGAAAAGCTTTTTGTAGCCTATTGGCCGCTGACTAATTTATCGCTCCAGATTTTTCTCCACCTGCTGACTCATCACCATCTCCTTGAGATCTTGGTTTGCCAGATCATTGTTGTAGCAACTTAACCACCGAAAGTCATATGGTTTCCCCAGTCAGTTCTCTCTCTGTTTCACTTGCTAATATGGCGGGCTTGCATTCCCAAATTTCGGGCTCAAGTCACGATCATTTTAATAAATAATTATTTTTGATCGTTACGAATTTTCAGAACTTTTAACCCAGTCTTCTGACAATAGTCTACAGACCAGGACGAGAAACTCCCAGGTAAGACCCATAAGGGAGGAAGGAAAATCTGGATAGTAGAAGAGAAGTAAGGCAAAGGAATGATTAAGTGATTCAGGGAAACACCCAGGGTAAGACCCAGCCGTATGGTGTTGGTTGGCTGGAGTAGATCAGCGCATTACACCAGTTGACGGTATAAAACCATTCCTTTCTGAACAACAATGTGAGCTATGACTCGCAATTAGAATGACCAGATTTGCCATGGATAAAGAGGATTTACTCTCAAGTCAAACAAGATTAAGACCACTAAACGCCACATAACTTTATTTAGCAGCAATTAAAAGGGCTATTTGCATAGATTCCGATGGCTTCTCAACACTATTCCTAGTTGTTCAGACCATTTACAAGTCACACTGTGACTTGTAATGGTCCGAGTCGGACCGAAACGTCGTCACAAGCTTCTCTCTCTCCTATGTACGAGTTATTTGTGTGTTGTTCCAGTCACGGTATTAAGCCCTTTTGTTCTCCAGGTTGTTGCTAGATAAGATCTTGATAAGCCCAGAGACCAACGAAGCTACAAAGCTGGATGAATGGCTGGATTACTGACACAGTTAGAACGAGAGAGAATAACCAGGCACAATACCCTGCCTGGCACGGAAGACACAGTATCCACCACTCACTGTGCTGAATAACCCACACGGATTTAGTGATTAGTGAATTAAAATAATAATAATAGGACAGGTATTTCGCTTTATATTCCAAGAAGGCTACGACAAAAGTCTTATAAAGCGTCATGAATGATTCATATAAGCTGCTGTTGGATATATCGAACAGCATCGCTCCGGAGGTCATAAGTTCCATCTGGTGACGTGCTTGGCATCTGCTCATTTGTAGATCGCCTTTGTGTGAGGTTTTCAACTTCTGTCCCCAGTTTATACTTAGTTAATAATATATCTTTATTTCTGTAAGTACATGCACAAGGTATACAGGCCTAGTTGACGTCTATGACATACTACTATATAGAAAGCCCAATGTTATGCAGAGCAGTTCGGGAAAATTAGGTCAACTTTGTCCCAGGATGCGATCCACATCAGTCGACTAACACCCAGGTACCCATTTTACTGATGGGTGAACGTGGATAACAGATGTAACGAAACGCGCCCAATGTTTCCATCCGTCCCTATCTTCCAATTGCAGTGTGGCTGTAACCTTGTACTTTGTCTAGGTTCAATTCAAACCTTCCTTCTCTTGGGTGTTCGTTCACATATACCGGTAACAATGCAGGTCCTAATACTGATCCTTGTAGAACCCTACTTGTTACGCTTACCCATTTTTTGTACCTCTTCCTGGACAATCACTCTTTGCCTACTTCCCGTAAGTACTCTTTGATCCACTCTAAAGCATTCGCTATTTTTCTTGCCTGATACTCATATTTTTTCTCTGTCTCTTGAGTTGTACAGTGTTTAATGCTTTTTTTTTTTCGCAGTCCATGAAAATTCAGTCTACCCATTTTCCCCACTCTCTCTCCTCCCCCATTTGTATTAGTTCTCAAAGAACACCAGAATATCTGCGAGGCAGGATTTACCGTCTCTAAACCTGTGTCTGTGTGGGCAGTGGAAGGGAATTTCCCCAACATCACCAGGATACGGCCCAGCCAGCCAGCCATTAATTGAAGCTCCCCACGCTGACACCTTGAGCTGAAGTGTGTCAGCTACTGTGGAGTTGATGTAGGCCGCTGCGTTGATGCTCTCCTCCACCACAATCGCCAGATAAAAGCTGGAGGCCAAAGGACTCAACTCCAGGAGTAAAAAGGGTTAGCCATGTGTGGTTGTGAGAATGCATGATCGCCCTTCTTGTGATTTGGAATGATGCTGTGTTGCCCCGTCTGGGGTTATAAAGGTCAGGTTAATATGGTTGTGGGTGGGGAAGACAAAACTTGTTATAATTATGTGGGATAGCCCTATATTGACCCGAACAGAGTGGCAAAGCGCGTGTGGGGGTGGGGTTAGGATGTTGGATGGGGATAAGGGTGAGATGGGGGACAGTGGATATGACTGGAGTGAGGGAAATGAGTGTGCTGAGAATGGGGATGGGGGGATGACTGTAATAGGGGAGAGATTATGGAGAGGCGAGGCCGATGGGGAGGGGATGGCAGAATAAGGGTGTGGGTAGTGAGAGGGGGTGAATTGGGGAGCTTAAAATGAGGGGTGGGAATTAATAGGTGTTGAAGGATGAGAATGGGGGGTGATGGTGAGATTTTTCCTGATGTGAGATGGGTCAAGGCAGAGGAGAGTGCAGAGGGGAAACAACAGACAAGAGAAAGTTTGTAATGAAAGAGAGAATAGCAACACTAGTGTCAGAGAATTACAAAACAAACGAAGGCGAAAAGAAACTTGAAAACAGAAAAGCAAGAATTTTGGAGAACAAAGAGAAATGTGGGAGAAGCAAGAAGAGAGGACAGGGAGTAGAGGAGTTACTGGGAGAAGGAGGAGGAGGAGCAAGCGGGACGAAGAGTGGAGGAAGTGTGTGGAGCAAGATGGAAAAAAAGATTTGGGCTGCAAGCTTCAACATTAACTCTTCCTGTTCCAACACATAACCTGTTGACGACACGAGTGGCATATGAAACTCATTTTTGTTACATGATTATTATTATTATTATTATTATTATTATTATTATTATTATTATTATAATTATTATTATTATTATTATTATTATTATTATTATTATTATTATTATTGTTATTATTATTGCGATTATTATTATTATTATTATTATTATTATTATTATTATTATTATTATTATTATTATTATTATTATTATTGCGATTATTATTATTATTATTATTATTATTATTATTATTATTATTATTATTATTATTATTGTTATTATTATTGCGATTATTATTATTATTATTATTATTATTATTATTATTATTATTATTATTATTATTATTGTTATTATTATTGCGATTATTATTATTATTATTATTACGATTATTATTATTATTATTATTATTATTATTATTATTATTATTATTATTATTATTATTATTATTATTATTATTATTATTATTATTGAGATTAGTATTATTACGATTATTATTATTAATGTTTTTAATTATTTTCGAAAAATTTCTCTTGTATATTTATGCATATACGTTTGCAAATTAACATGGACTACAAGTTTATCCCTCCCCCCCCCACACAAAAAAAAAATCTCACAAACCTAACCTAGCCAATACAAAATTAACGTTGCGTAAATCAGCATAATTCTGCCCAAACCTAGATCACTAAATTTAGTGATATTTAACATCAGTGAAATATATTAATTTCGTTATGTTTCAGAAAGATTTTCTTAAAGTTTTTCAAATATGGATTCACACTCTGCTGCTTATTGCTGTATAAGGAAAGAACGAAAGCTCTGAATAAATATTAGTACATATATATGGACTACATACACACGCATATATATATATATATATATATATATATATTTATATATATATATATATATATATATATATATATATATATATATATATATATATATATATATATATATATATATATATATATATTTAATCACTAACAACACTGCACTGCACAGTGGATACAATAGTATATATATCACATTGAACAGTGGGAAAATAAATCAAATATTTTAGGTCTAGCTAAAGACCATCTTCAAGAGATGCTGACAAGTCAGGTACTCATAACAGAAACGTGCATTGGAGGTGATTTATAGTACGAGTTATTCATGTCATTGTCAATAACTTTACCCCTGAGATTTCCACCTTCATTGCTAATCCAGTGCAAAACTATAACACTTCCAAATTCGAATTAATGAGACTAAACCCATTGTTCATTCTTTAAAAAAATTCCTGAAGGGATGGACCTTGAACCAGGGCAAGTGAGTCCTTTCTTTATCATTTGTTAACTTCGAGGAGAAAGTTATTCTATAAAGTCTGGACATTCACGTTTCGGGTGGTGAAACTGGGACACTGTTAACTGTAACTGATTCCCTTATTTTCCTCTGTTGTATTTTGTACCTCATTAACGCTTTAGCATCACTGAAAGTAATTCTAAGTATCTACGAGCTTACGTACCTACTTGTGGATACACCGCGTCTTCATCATCCCTAGTGCGTACCTACAAAGCAAAAACAACAACGATTAACTAGGATGTGCCAGTAGATAGAGGAGAAATTCATACCTAGAAACATAAGAGGCTAGATTAGTAAGAATTCATAATTCAACTAGAAGTGCAAGGAAGCAAAAGTTGGAAGTTTAAGAACATGGAAAAAATTATTTGACGCAAAACAGCTGAAAACAAGAAGAAAAAATGAGGCAAAACAGGAAAATAGCAAGGAAAAAAATATTCATGGATGAGAAGAAAGGCAAAACGACAATCAAAGAATGACACAGCATCGGAATTTCTATGTAGTCACTTCAAAGGGAAGAGGATGGATAGTAAAAGACCAGGTGAAACGACTGAAGGAAGGATGAGAGCTGACGTGAAACACGAGACGTCCTTATAGCGAGCTTATCAGTCGCTATCAGAAAGTTTTCTCAGAGTTAATAGGAATAGAATCAGGCAGAGAATACACCAACGACCTTGGACAATACACATCCACAGGGGGGTGAAGAAAACACCGGGAAAACTCGATGCCTCGAAGGCAATGGGACCAGACAACGTCTCTCCCTAAACTGCGAGAGAGGACACATAAGTAATATGTGAACAGGTAGCTAAAATTTACAAGTAAACTGATACAAGGCAACTGACAAGACAGTAGAAAAAAAAATATAGTCCAAACATTAAAAAAGTGAGACAGACAGGTAGCATTAAGCTGCAATGTCACTGATATGAATACCAGGTAAGGTAATTGGAAATATATTCGGAAGAATGGTAGAGCACCTGGAGAGGAGCAATTTCATAGGCTATTAATACGGTTCATTTACTATGTAACAAAAATGAGAGGAGAGAATAATGGGTGAACTATATATTCCTGGAGTTTAAAAAGGCTTTGAACAAGTGTCGCTTGAAAGACCTGAGACAAAACATGGAGTAAGCAAGAACGATGAGGAAGGCACTGCAGTTGATAGAGGAATACCTAACAGGAAGAAAACAATAAGAGATTATCAGAGAATAGCCATCGGAGTGGGCAAGTGGGATAAGCGTGGTTCCACAAGGATCTATAATGGGACCAGTTCTATTTCTGGTGAACGTGAACGACTTGCTGTAAGAGATAAAATCCGATGTATTCCTGTTCGCTGATGATGTAAAATCAATGAAGAGAATATAAATAAGAGAAGACAAGGAAAGGGTACAAGTTGACCTGGATAAGCAGCAAGATTGATTTGACAAGTTGCAATGGCGAATTAAACCCTATCAAGTTCAAGGTGAAGAAAATTGTATACCGAAAATTGTATACAAGCTTAGGAAACAACAAGTGCAAACCACACTCAAGGTAAGAATCATTCACGACACTATAAGCGACATTTATTAGGCCCATCCTTGAGTATGCAGAACCAGTGTAAAGCCCACATTTAATGAAAGACGTGAATAAATTAGAGAAATGGCGAGGTTCGCGAGAAATCTAGTCCATGAGCTAGGAAGTATGATGACCTCTAAGACTAAATGATCTAAACTGAAGATATTAGAGGACAGGACCAAAATAAACATAATTGCAAAATATTGACAGGAAGTGATACAAATGACAGGGACAGGTACACCAAGGAAGAGATGGAATTTCAAAACACAGATGAGACACAGGGACATAAGGAAGTATTTTTTTTAGCCTTGGAGTGGTCAGTAGTGGAATAAGTTAGAGAACTAAATGACAGAGGCAGGATTTGTATATAACTTTAAGAATAGTTATGACAGGGCTACCGAAGCTGCAAATGTAAGAGGCTAGGCAATGAGCTGGGAGTCAACCTCTGCAACCACTAAAACAAGAGTACAAATAGGTGAGTACACACACAGATAAGCAAGGATTTCCCACCTGAATAAAGGTATGTCAAGAAACTGGTTTCGAAGTTAAGGAAATGAACGATGAGAAGAAACTAAAGAAACTGATTCTGACGACATTCCAGAAGAGATAAGCCAGGGAAAACACGCCAACACTATGCAAAAAACTCAGAGGACTTAATAGAGTTGAAGGGGATACATTGTGAGGCTAGACACTGGTACACGAGAACACAGTTTGACATTAATAACAGACGTTTCACAGGGATGTCAGAAGGTATTTCTTCAGCCTCCAGGTAGTCGAGGTAACTACTATACGTAGGTTAAATAATAGGTATGACAGGGCACACTATGCTAGGAAGGAGTAAGCCCGGTAATGATATAATATAAGAGGCAGGGGCCAGGAGCTGAGAATCGACCACAGCAAACACGAATAGGTGAGCGCGCAGACCAAGACACACACACACACACACACACACACACATATACACACACACACACACATACATACTTCACGTAGCCACACTTCCTAAAGCTAACTTAATCAAAATGGAAGAATAAGATCCATAAGTGTCGATACTAATTAGGCTGCTGTGAAGAATCACTAAATAAGGTCAACTTAAAAAAGTTGATGACCTTAGATAATGCTACAGATCTGCTTGAACCATTATAGATCTGCCTGAACCATCACAGACCTGCCTGAGCCGTTATAAACCTGCTTGAACTATTATAGACCTGCCTAACCATCACAGACCTGCCTGACCCATTATAGACCTGCTTGAACCATTATAGACCTGCCTAACCATTACAGACCTGCCTGAACCATTATAAACCTGCCTGAACCATTATAGACCTGCCTGAACCATTATAGACCTGCCTGAACCATTATAGACCTTCCTCAACCATTACAGACCTGCCTGAACCATTATAGACCTGCCTGAACCATTATAGACCTTCCTCAACCATTACAGACCTGCCTGAACCATTATAGACCTGCCTGAACCATTATAGACCTTCTTCAACCATTACAGACCGGCCTGAACCATTATACACCTGCCTGAACCATTATAGACCTGGCTGAACCATTATAGCCCTGCCTAAGCCATTGTGTACCTGCCTGAAGATACTGAATAACTTTATTCGTTTTGTCTGGTGAACTCCATTTGCTGATGCTCGTTTGCCCCATCAGCTGATGTTTATTTACCCCCATCAGCTGATGTTCGTTTACCCCCGTCACTTTATGTTTATTTACCCTCCCTCAGCTGATGTGGATTTTATCAACAACTCACCTCGAGCTGGTAAACCAGTATGAAAACACTTCACAACACGAGACAGCACTTCAGAAGAGAAGAGCATAATAGAAGACCACTTCAGAACAGAAAAGAACACTTCAGAACAGAAAAGAACACTTCAGAACAGAAGAGAAGACTTTAGAACAGAAGAGAACACTTCAAAGTCACGCAGGAGAAGGCGGAATCTTGAGATGGTCAAACATGAGTCTTCAGAAGCCATTATTAAAACCGACTTTTTGAATGAAGCAGCAAACTGACTTTTTGAGTGAAGCAGAAAGTGCCCATAATCCATAAAGATAATACTGTAATATATACCAAGAGAAAACGAAGAAGAGAGAGACGTTAGATGTTCGAATGACACGCAAACCTTTATTACAAAAAAAAAAGTACACATTTCAGGAGGACAAAGACGTTCTATCACGAAATAATATTTTTATATAACAAGAAAAAGGCTCAAGACCACAAAACCTTCATAATATAAGAACGAAAATATGATCATAAACAACACTTACGTATTTTATGACATGAGAAATCACATACTAAGCTACGAGAAAGAAGAATAAACCAATATGGAAATAAACGAAGCTTCAGGAATGGGAAAACTATTTATTATATTCCTTTTTTTTTGTTAGAAAATATATGTATCTGCCTTCATCATACCAAACTGTGAAATTTTCTTGAGGGAGTGACTCATTTCCCGGATACACCGTCGTTTCCACATCAACCCACTCGTGCCAAAAATCGCCCCACCTTCCAGCTACCGTGAAGAAAGTGATTGGTAATATCACGCCTCCTTGTATTATACTATATATCGTCTGGTTTAGCCCCGGGGTCGCGACTACAACCTAGGTCGTGGGGTCTCGAAGCCATCAAAAATTTCCCCAATGACAGTTACGTTTCCTCTGAGCTATGGTTGTTTACTACATATAATAATCTCATAGGTATTCGACGACTCCTAAATTTTCGAAAATACTTGTATATGTCTTCTCTTCACACATACAGTAACTAAATTTCCCATGGTGTCTAAGCTTTAATAAATACCTGACCATGACAAATGATGTATTTTTTTTTACACTGGGCGGCAATAAATTAGAAGAGGATAAAATGGGGTCGATACAGATCAGAGATTAGGAACTACTGTTCCAGCCAGAGTTCAGACAAGAGGAAATTTCACATAATTACACCACCTGCATTTATGTTGGGACAGCACCCAAAATTAAGAACAAATTATATATAGACAAGTTTTAAAACCGGGAGTGGAAAAAAACGCACCAAAAAAAAAAAAAAAAACTTCGGCTTGCCAGATCTGAAATCTATCCTAATATCACATTCATTTTAATCTAACCTTCATGACACAAGGGAAAAAAAGATAAATAAGAAAAATGCTGATAACGAGATTATATAAAAATGTGGTAAGAGCGGCGAATCAAGCAGCCAAACGGTCATCAAACAAGGAATAAGAGTTAACAAAAGCATACAGTGCTAACAAAAGTATATCGAAAGATTTTAACTTGAACCAGTTGGCCGGGAGAGGGAGTCAGTTTTTGTACTGAGAGAGAGACCGAACGAGGAGAACGAGAAGACAGTGAGTGAAAGAGGAGAGGGGGGGTGAGAGGGGAAGGGGTGAGAGGAGAGGGAGAGAGGAGAGAGAGAGAGGAGAGAGAGAGAGAGAGAGAGAGAGAGAGAGAGAGAGAGAGAGAGAGAGAGAGAGAGAGAGAGAGAGAGAGAGAGAGAGGGAGGGAGTTGATTTAGTGTCAGAATGGAGTGGGCAGAGGAAACCATAAAGAGAATGTGAGTAGAAATAACTGAAGGACAGAGGGTAAAAAGAGAAACGAAGGGATATGGCGGTTAAACGGTGAAAGGGGCAATAAGAGACAATGGGGAAACACCACACATACTTTTGTGGAACATACTTGCATGTATGCCCACGCTTGCATCGGTATGCTCAAGCTTGCACGTGCATATGCATGATGTGCGTGTGTGTGCATGATTGCACACAGGTGGTCTATGCACATCCTTTCAGGTGTGTGTGTGTACAGGCTTGTTTCCAACAAGTCAACTAACTCACCGATTCATCGTTTATTTGTGATGATATAAAACTGGATTTATAGAGGAACGGAAGGACCGACACCAGCAACATAGCGAGTGGCAGGTGTTTCTGGTATTGCTCTCATAAAATCATCTCTCGCTTCCACACATTAAAATTTCTGTGTTAATCACAAACCAGATTGAGTTCACCAGAGCCGAACAAACTAACCTAACCTATCCACCCTGCTCTCACCGACCTATAGTTACTTTATATATATATATATATATATATATATATATATATATATATATATATATATATATATATATATATATATATATATATATATATATATATATATATATATATATATATATATATATCAATAAGATCACAGTAAACAGGTGATTTCAGAATATGCAAAACAACCACTCTGAAAGAATAGAGAAATTCCAAGCGCTTTCGTGACTACTCACATTGAGTAGTCACGAAAGCGCTTGGAATTTCTCTATTCTTTCAGAGTGGTTGTTATATATATATATATATATATATATATATATATATATATATATATATATATATATATATATATATATATATATATATATATATATATATATATATATATATATATATATATATATATATATATATATATACGTGTGTGTACGTGTATCAGCCAGACCATTGTTACTGATATTATACAAGTGTTTTATGTGATTTTTATCTAAAATAATTGTCACAGTAACTAAAAACTATTACAGAAGTCAGAGAGACCAGTCCGTTACCTAATGAAAATATCTGTAAAGTAAACAATAGTAAATTATTTAACAATATGTAGGCGAATAAATTTTTCATTATTATTAAGCTCGATTACAAGAGCTGTACTTGTAAGGACTAACAATTTAAGATCAGTTTGAAGGATAACTTCATTATCAATCTGCAGTGGTATTGGACATTTTATGAATACAGTTATGGTGATATTCTAAATCTCATTTGAAAGCAATATATACTTGAGAGTGAAAGATTTTTGTGGAAGGGAAAGGAGTGTCACTCTGACAGCATCAGTAAAGGATGTGTTTTTATTTTATTGATTCTTAACCTCTTCACTCTCGCAGTGAAATGTTTCTGACAGTCTTCATAATAATTTCCTCATCGTATCTGAGCACACTAGACACAATATTACAGAAGCAGAGAGATAGAATTAAAAAAAAATGTCATCACGTTCTTTCACAGTTTCCCAAAAAAAACTTGTAACATTCTTGATCACAATGCAATTACATTCACGCACCTTACTCGAGTTCCAGATCTTTGATTACGAACTGCCGATGACTTCGAAAAGCTTATCGACTGCAATTATTCTTGAAAGTTAAAACACATGTGCAACATCTGGATATGTGTCTTAACTTTCATATTGTCGGTATTTTATATCTTTCTTGCACAGAATTATTCTTGTTTAGTGTCACCGCCATCAGTTTTGACCTCCCAGCCATGGATCTCTCTCGACAAGTCACTGTAACAGGCATCTCCTGCATACAAATCACTGACATTACCTCATAACCTTGCCTGAACTTGGCTTGCACACTTTTCCTTTCATTTACTACAGAATTTAAAAATCGAATCTTTGAAAGACAGCTCAGTTTCTCGGCTTAATTTGCACAAAAATATGATGATTGCCACCTGAAAGGTTTGAGAAGGTAATATTCGAACGAGTATATCTCCCCACAGAACAGACACTACAATTTATAGTTAAACATCAAAATGGTATACAATACCGACAGGTTGGTAGGTAAGACACATTGAATATCAAAATGGTATACAATACCGACAGGTTGGTAGGTAAGACACATGAACATCAAAATGGTATACAATACCGACAGGTTGGTAGGTAAGATAGTTCCTGACTATGGAACTGAACTTCTCCAGGCCGAGGGACTGACAACCTCAAATTCTACGACTTTAAGGGTGATGGACTGACTACATCGTCTTCTCTACTGTTCCTGCCTACTTTCTATATTCGACTGAAGAAGCCTACTGTGTAGGCGAAACGTTTCGGAATAAAGTTGCCTAACTGTTGCCTATGTGTCTTACCTACCAATTTATAGTTAAATAACCAAACCTCGAAATAGTGCAACTTTCATGGTATCAACGTTTACTTCTTTCTGACTTTTGTTTTACTTTCCAGATCTGGCGTTTGGTGTATATGAAATATCAGCTGTTGTTTCCTTTCGCTGGTAATGATTTAATTTTCATTCAGACTTTTTGTAGTCCCTCGCGAATGTTGTCTCCTCAGTGTTGACTGACAGTAATAACAGTGCTGATGAGAGATGGTCCAGATGTAATCAAAGTAAAAGGACACAAGTGCAACTAATGTGACATTTATTGTGGCAACGTTTCGCTCTCCAGGAGCTTTATCAAGCCATTACAAACAATACATGGCTTGATAAAGCTCCTGGAGAGCGAAACGTTGCCACAATAAATGTCACATTAGTTGCACCTGTGTCCTTTTACTTTACATATTGTCGGTAATTCTACCAACTTTATTTATACTTTTATGAAAGAGTGTCTGGATCTGAAGCAAATTACATCTGCCTCCTTAATAATAAGGGGAATGTAATCGGAATGATTTTTTTTCTTATATATTGTCTTACTAATGATAAAACAAAGAACAATATGTTTTAATGTTGGTAGAATTACCGACAGTATGTTAGGTAAAAGAACACAAGTGCAACTAATGTGGCATTTTATTGTGGCAACGTTTCGCTCTCCAGGAGCTTCGTCAAGCCGTTAATGTCACATTAGTTGCACTTGTGCCCTTTTACCTAACATAAAAATTTATCTCTGACTTTAAAAATATAAAATGTAAAACCTGTTTAATGAAGACGTTCAACGTTAGCGAAATTACCAGCAAGATTCTTTGTTTTAACAACTTGTAATCTATAGTTTTTTTTGTGTGTGTCCTGCTGGGATTGGTGGTGTGATTTTGTTTACTCAAGAATATGGAAATTCTCCAGACGTAAGGAGGCAGTTGCTAAGTTAAATTAATTGACTTCAGGTACTGAATAACCAACTAGATTCATTGTTTTAATGACATAGACGATAATTCATTTATGAGTCACTGGGGCAAAAAGTATGGACATTCCCCTGACATCACGGTGCTTCTAGTACATTGCGAGACATACGAGTTACGACAATTAAGTCTTTAATCCGACTAAATACACAAACGATGAACAATTAACGTTTCTTATGGTACGTAAGAAAAATCTTTTTGGTAGGCTTATGGGTTTTACCGTCATTTTCAAATTTTTCTTAAAACATTCCTTGACAACTACTCTATACCGCTCATTTGGAATGGTGGAATGGGCGTCATTCCAAGCTGGCTTTTCAAACGTTTGCAATTTACAAAGAGAAAGGCCTAGAGTAACTTATTTTTTTCCCAGTTCGTAATGGAAGGAAAAACAGAGGATGAGATAAGGAAGAGGAGGAGGAGGAGGAGGAAGAAGAAGAAGAGGTCCCTCTCTGGCTTTGATTTTTTAAAGAATTCTGAAGACACGAAGAGAGTCATGACATATACAGGAGCCAACTGATTTCTATAATATTAAACTCGTGAAATGAACTTGTTAGACGAAGAATGAGGGGAGACCTGATCCAAGTGTAAAAGTGGAAGACAGGTATTAATAAAGGGGATATTAATAAGGTCTTGTGGATGTCTCTCCAAGAGAGAACCCGCAGTAATGGATTTAAATTAGATAAGTTTAGATTTAGAAAGGACACAGGAAAGTATTGGTTTGGAAATAGGGTAGTTGATGAGTGGAACAGTCTACCTAGTTGGGTTATTGAGGCTGGGACTTTGGGTAGTTTCAAATTTAGGTTGGATAAGTACATGAGTGGGAGGGGTTGGATTTGAGTGGGACTTGCACATCAGAGCTTATTTCTTGGGTGGCATTGAAAATTGGGTTTGGCAAATGTTTTGTTAGTGGGATGAATTGTAAAGGACCTGCCTAGTATGGGCCAACAGGCCTCCTGCAGAGTTCCTCCTTTCTTATGTTCTTATGTTCTTAACAAAGACGTTACACAAAATCACGATTAATCCCCATTCTTCTTCTTCTTCTTCTTCTTCTTCTTCTTCTTCTTCTTCTTCTTCTTCTTCTTCTTCTTCTTCTTCTTCTTCTTCTTCTTCTTCTTCTTCTTCTTCTTCTTCTTCTTCTCCTTCTTCTAACCACGAGAGCCCTTATAAGTAAATAATAGCTTATTATTATTATTATTATTATTATTATTATTATTATTATTATTATTATTATTATTATTATTATCAACTTGTCGGTTCTCTGAATCATTTATCTACAATACTACCATTATTATTTATTCACGGGGAAGCGCAAAACCCGTATCGGGAGTAATCAAGTCAAATCTAATAAGAGACGAGGTAGTTCTAAATTCCTTAAATAAAGAGAATACTTCAGCAGGATGAGGCACCAAGGGTAGGTGCTCCGGGGTTCCCACTGGTTCACACACCAGCATCAAGGGTTGGTGCTCCGGGGTTCCCACTTGTTCACACACCAGCATCAAGGGTTGGTACTCCGGGGTTCCCACTTGTTCACACACCAGCATCAAGGGTTGGTGCTCCGGGGTTCCCACTGGTTCACACACCAGCATCAAGGGTTGGTGCTCCGGGGTTCCCACTGGTTCACACACCAGCATCAAGGGTTGGTACTCCGGGGTTCCCACTTGTTCACACACCAGCATCAAGGGTTGGTGCTCCGGGGTTCCCACTGGTTCACACACCAGCATCAAGGGTTGGTGCTCCGGGGTTCCCACTGGTTCACACACCAGCATCAAGGGTTGGTGCTCCGGGGTTCCCACTTGTTCACACACCAGCATCAAGGGTCGGGGCTCCGGGGTTCCCACTTGTTCACACACCAGCATCAAGGGTTGGTACTCCGGGGTTCCCACTTGTTCACACACCAGCATCAAGGGTTGGTGCTCCGGGGTTCCCACTTGTTCACACACCAGCATCAAGGGTTGGTGCTCCGGGGTTCTCACTTGTTCACACACCAGCATCAAGGGTTGGTACTCCGGGGTTCCCACTTGTTCACACACCAGCATCAAGGGTTGGTGCTCCGGGGTTCCCACTGGTTCACACACCAGCATCAAGGGTTGGTGCTCCGGGGTTCCCACTTGTTCACACACCAGCATCAAGGGTCGGGGCTCCGGGGTTCCCACTTGTTCACACACCAGCATCAAGGGTCGGGGCTCCGGGGTTCCCACTTGTTCACACACCAGCATCAAGGGTTGGTGCTCCGGGGTTCCCACTTGTTCACACACCAGCATCAAGGGTTGGTGCTCCGGGGTTCCCACTGGTTCACACACCAGCATCAAGGGTTGGTGCTCCGGGGTTCCCACTGGTTCACACACCAGCATCAAGGGTTGGTGCTCCGGGGTTCCCACTTGTTCACACACCAGCATCAAGGGTCGGGGCTCCGGGGTTCCCACTTGTTCACACACCAGCATCAAGGGTCGGGGCACCGGGGTTCCCACTTGTTCACACACCAGTATCAAGGGTCGGTGCTCCGGGGTTCCCACTGGTTCACACACCAGCATCAAGGGTCGGTGCTCCGGGGTTCCCATTGGTTCACACACCAGCATCAAGGGTCGGTGCTCCGGGGTTCCCACTGGTTCACACACCAGCATCAAGGGTCGGTGCTCCGGGGTTCCCACTGGTTCACACACCAGCATCAAGGGTCGGTGCTCCGGGGTTCCCTTTGGTTCACACATCAGCATCAAGAGCTGGTGCTCCGGGGTTCCCACTGGTTCACACACCAGCATCAAGGGTCGGTGCTCCGGGGTTCCCACTGGTTCACACACCAGCATCAAGGGTCGGTGCTCCGGGGTTCCCACTGGTTCACACACCAGCATCAAGAGTTGGTGCTCCGGGGTTCCCACTGGTTCACACACCAACATCAAGAGTTGGTGCTCCGGGGTTCCCACTGGTTCACACACCAACATCAAGAGTTGGTGCTCCGGGGTTCCCACTGGTTCACACACCAGCATCAAGAGTTGGTGCTCCGGGGTTCCCACTGGTTCACACACCAGCATCAAGAGTTGGTGCTCCGGGGTTCCCACTGGTTCACACACCAGCATCAAGAGTTGGTGCTCCGGGGTTCCCACTGGTTCACACACCAGCATCAAGAGTTGGTGCTCCGGGGTTCCCACTGGTTCACACACCAGCATCAAGAGTTGGTGCTCCGGGGTTCCCACTGGTTCACACACCAGCATCAAGGGTCGGTGCTCCGGGGTTCCCACTGGTTCACACAACACTGATTTTCATCACATTTGTAGTAAGTGTAACAAGAGCAGAAAAAAAAGTATAGAAAATACCTTCCCCTTCCTAGGATCAAACGTGATTACCTGTCATTCTCTAGCCGCTCTATAACCCCTTCAAGGTTTGTGGATTCCTCGTGTAATAATAATAATAATAATAATAATAATAATAATAATAATAATAATAATAATAATAATAATAATAATAATAATAATAATAATAATGATATCAACAATAATAATGAAATACTAATATAAACATAAGTAAAAGTATTTGAATTTTTTAATATTTTCAATATAAATTTGGGTCACTTTATTAAATTGTGTAATACTACGTGTAGCAAAACCACTATTGGAGGAGAGTGGGCAAATTGGTGGTTAATTCGTTACACATTATGGGTGAATAATCTTGAAGTTATCTGCAGTATTAAGGTGAAACGTGTAGAGGAGAAGGTGGAAGATCGTGTTAAGCCTTGGCTAGCTCCTTGGTTGATACTCTTAACGTCTCTAGTCAGGAAAAGATATATCTGAAAAACCTCAGTGGATTTCCTTGACTTTCACTTGTTGAAAAGCTCTGAAAATCCCAGAGCTTATTGGAAGCAATCCTTTTACAGTTGGAAGGAGGGAGGAAAAAATATAGCCGAGGGAACGAGTGCGAGACTGACTTTGTGTACAAAGCGTTGGTATATTTTTTCTTGTAAATTGTTAGCTGAAAGTGGCAGTAATTTTTTTCCCTCTCTCTTTTTCTCTACTGGCCGAGACCAAGAAAGACGCTGAGGGAGAGGGGAGCTCCGGTGACCCCAGATAAGGCCCCGTGAGGGCCAGGTCAGGCCAGGTCAAGACTCGAGGTGGACAGGTACATGACCAGCTGCAAACTGCTCACCCATGACGAGAAGAAGGATGGTAGGAATGGAGGAAGGGTAGAAGGAAAGGAAGGAAGGAAGAAAAGAAGGGAAGGAAAGAAGGAGGGAAGGGAAGATAAGGAAGGTAGGAATGTATGAACGAATAAATGAAGGAAGGAAGGAAGGAATGAATAAATGAAGGAAGGAAAGAGGTAGAAATGAATGAAAGAGGGAATGTAGGAATGAATGAATGGACGAACGAATGAAGGAAGGTAGGAATGAATGAAGGTAGGATTGAATGAAGAAAGGAAGGAAGGTAAGAATGAATGAATAAAGGAAGGAAGATAGGGAAAGAGATAGTGAAAAACAGAGGTAAAATTAACAAAAATGATAAAAGAGTGAGAAAGGTAAACCATACCACGGGCAGGGATAGAACCCGCGGGTTCTATCCCCGCCCGTGGTATGGTTTGTTTGCAATCGTGTCATTACGATTTCGTGAGCCGTGAGAAAGATGTGTAGGGTAGTTAACCAAGTATCTTTGAGGGTATTTAAATAGAGAAGTGGGAGGGCGAGGAAGTGGAAAAAATGACAGGCAAGGGAATAAAGGGGAGTCTTCAACAATGGACAGATACTGAGGTTCGAAATAAGGGTTACTAACATTCACCAGGTGGGAAACTAGCCTAGCATCGTGGCCAACGAAAGGACGGCCATTATACTAAGAGACGGACATCCATTAGCGGTTTCACTAACTGTGCATGTGACCCGTGTTTTCACATGAAACAGGCTCATACGAAAGATATATGTACTTAAAATAAGATCAGCTGACAAAACGGAAAACTCACAGGTGGTTCCAGCGTAATCATCTACACTGGCGTCAGTTAGAGATATAATTAAATCACACAACAACAGCCTGGAGCTCACACCTGCTCAAGTATGCGCAGAAACAATGGGCATGTTTGAGCTTTGCAAGGAGATTGGTCCCAGAGTTGAGGGCTGACCTACGAGTTGCGACTTACCAAACGAAATCTGACTTCCTTAAGAGGATCGAAGAACCAGTAGACATATGGTCAGAGAGCTTGATAACGTAAATAAAAGAGAGAGAGAGTTTGAGAGAGAGAGAGAGAGAGAGAGAGAGAGAGAGAGAGAGAGAGAGAGAGAGAGAGAGAGAGAGAGAGAGAGAGAGAGAGAGAGAGAGAGAGACAGGGGACGGAATTTTTGGTTGCACGGGGTCCCTGAGATGAGTCAGAGGAATGCTTTAGTCACTTATGAAGGCAGGTATAATACGGCGCTGTTAGCATGGCAGGTAATTAAAGCAGGCACCAGGGAGCTCATTCTATTGTCAGTGAACTTGTCTGGCGGGGCGAGACATGCTAGCAGTGTTCTCAAACTGCACTTGTATAAGCACAAGAGACATTCACCACAACAAGTTCATAAATTATGCAATGTATATTCTCTCTCTCTCTCTCTCTCTCTCTCTCTCTCTCTCTCTCTCTCTCTCTCTCTCTCTCTCTCTCTCTCTCTCTCTCTCTCTCTCGGTCGCTAGAGATCCTGTTTCCTGCTGTGCAGGTAGTCTGTCCGTGGCCGCATTATCAAGTCCTCTGAGTGTCTTGTATGCTGTTTTCATGTTTTTCCTGAGTCTCTCAGTTTTGTTGTCCCCAGAATTAGTTGTAGTGATCGTCCCTCGCAGGTCAGCCTTCAGCTCATGGACCAGTCTCCTTGCAGGTCATCCCTCAGCTCCTTGACCAGTCTCCTTGCAGGTCATTCCTCAGCTCCTGGACCGGTCTCCTTGCAGGTCATCCCTCAGCTCCTTGACCAGTCTCCTTGCAGGTCATTCCTCAGCTCCTGGACCGGTCTCCTTGCAGGTCAGCCCTCAGCTCCTGGACCAGTCTCCTTGTAAATCTCGGGATTCTCTGTTGTTTCCGTGCATACTTGACCAGGAGTGGGCTCCAAACGGGTGCTGCATACTCTATGTGTATGATGTGTTTACTCGCCGAGTTGAGTTGTGTGCGAGGGAGTCGAATCACGGGCTCAGACTACAGTCTTCGGTATTATTGGTTTCTGCCCTCGTGGGCCCTACCAAGCCTGTGTTTTTAAAAAGTTTACTGAATTCACTAATGTATCTCTCTGAGACTTAAAAAAAAAGGTGTTTCTGAAAATCCTTATGACTCATCAATGTCCTCTTGTTCCTGTACGCAGCATTTCAAACCTTCTGTTCTTATCTGAGGCAGGAGAGAGAGATAGAGATAGATAAATAGAGAGAGAGAAAGCGGCGCGCATTAAGAGAAATTAATATGTCATTGTCCAGAGTTAAAGTTTTACTGAATTTACACACAGTTTATGGTTAAAATATTTATCTGGAGGGGAAATATTTAAATGGTTGTTAAAATGACCTCACTGCAGAGGAAGAAAAACACGTCAACAATTCGTTGTGAGCGACCATTGTATATAATATCCTCGCGGCGTCTTAAACATTTGTCTGCAACACAGATTATATTTACCACAAGGTTAATTCCTGCCTTATATGTACGGTAAGATTATCGCCTTCAAAATGGGCCGTCGGGCTGGTAATATAAGAGAGAACAGAGGCGGTAGTGCATTAAAGACATATCGCAAAGCCGATGTAGTCTTGCAACTTAATTAAAGGGATGTCGCTCTAGTGGAGTCCTCTGAAGGGATCTCTGCGGGTGACCTATTGCAAGAAGCAGGGAGAACACTACCTTGTTATGACCGAACACCAGATGAGATCTGTGGGTGTTTCTAAGACGTGGCCGATGTCCGCGAAAGAGAGGTAACACATCCCACCACAAGCATGTTGAAGGGACGAACAACGAACCGCGGAACGATGATTAAATAAACGATGACTAAAGAAGAGATATTGATCTAGACTAAGACAACGAGTATCAATTATCATTAGAGACAGCCAGTACCCTGAAGTCTGGTTGCCAACCTCAAATTTTTACTGAATATGGAATTTTGTGGTGTATAATTGTTTTCAGCGGAATTTGAGTCTTGCAGATGTTTAAATTAATTAATCAAGTGAGTGCCATTATGCATCACTCTTCAGGAAATTAAAAGAAAAAATCCAAGATTAATGCCAAGACGATCACATCAACATAAATGTTGAGTATATTGAAGTAATACCTTGACATTTTGTATTTTTTCCAGGTAAAAAAAATCGTGGTTGGATTAGTCTTTAAGAATGCAATAACCACCGCTTATTATGAATAAAACTGAACGACATATTTTGCTTGAAATGTTACGGACATTCTTTAATAAGAGTATGACCATTATTGTATTTTATCGCCAGTCGAAAACGGAGTGGAAAAATATTATAAGGTTTGGTTAGGTCAAGTAAGCTTTATCAGAAAACAGTACAAATGTTTCCTGACGCAGGTCTTAGTCATATAATGACCCGCAGCTGGGGATTTTGGTCATCTGACCGAGGCCTTCAACAGGTTACCCGTCCACCTTTATATAGTTCCTTGATAATGTGAGAAGTCAAAAAAGCGCTTGGAATTTCCCCATTCTTTCACAGTGGTTGTTTTGCATCTCTCTCTCTCTCTCTCTCTATATATATATATATATATATATATATATATATATATATATATATATATATATATATATCTTCATATATATATATATATATATATCTATATATATATATATATATATTTTTTTCAACAAGTCCCTATAAAGAAAATGCTTTCATCATCATTCAACACTTTCACCACACTCACACCTTATCACTGTTTTTGCAGAGGTGCTCAGACTACAACAGTTTAGAAGCATATACGTATAAAGATACACAACATATCCCTCCAAACTGCCAATATCCCAAACCCCTCCTTTAAAGTGCAGGCATTGTACTTCCTATTTCCAGGACTCAAGTCGACTATATGAAAATAACCGGTTTCCCTGAATCCCTTCACTAAATATTACCCTGCTCACACTCCAACAGATCGTCAGGTCCCAAGTACCATTCGTCTCCATTCACTCCTATCTAACACGCTCACGCACGCTTGCTGGAAGTCCAAGCCCCTTGCCCACAAAACCTCCTTTGCCCCTCTCTCCAACCCTTTCGAGGACGACCCCTACCTCGCCTTCCTTCCCCTATAGATTTATATGCTTTCCATGTTATTCTACTTTGATCCATTCTCTCTAAATGACCAAACCACCTCAACAACCCCTCTTCTGCCCACTGACTAATACTTTTATTAACTCCACACCCTCTCCTAATTTCCACACTCCGAATTTTCTGCATAATATTTACACCACACATTGCCCTTAGACAGGACATCTCCACTGCCTCCAACCGTCTCCTCGGTGCTGCATTTACCACCCAAGCTTCACACCCATATAAGAGTGTTGGTACTACTATACTTTCATACATTCCCTTCTTTGCCTTCATAGATAACGTTTTTTGACTCCACATATACCTCAATGCACCACTCACCTTTTTTCCCTTATCAATTCTATGATTAACCTCATCCTTCATAAATCCATCCGCCGACACGTCAACTCCCAAGTATCTGAAAACATTCACTTCTTCCATACTCCTCCCCAATTTGATATCCAATTTTTCTTTATCTAAATCGTTTGATACCCTCATCACCTTACTCTTTTCTATGTTCACTTTCAACTTTCTACCTTTACACATATTCCCAAACTCATCCACTAACCTTTGCAATTTTTCTTTAGAATCTCCCATAAGCACAGTATCATCAGCAAAAAGTAACTGTGTTAATTCCCATTTTTAATTTGATTCCCCAAAATTTAATCCCACCCCTCTCCCAAACACCCTAGCATTTACTTCTCTTACAACCCCATCTATAAATATATTAAACAACCATGGTGACATTACACATCCCTGTCTAAGACCTACTTTTACCGGGAAGTAGTCTCCCTCTCTTCTACACACCCTAACCTGAGCCTCACTATCCTCATAAAAACTCTTTACAGCATTTAGTAAGTTGCCACCTATTCCATATACTTGCAACATCTGCCACATTGCTCCCCTATCCACTCTATCATATGCCTTTTCTAAATCAATAAATGCAATAAAAACTTCCCTACCTTTATCTAAATACTGTTCACATACATGCTTCAATGTAAACACTTGATCTACACATCCCCTACCCACTCTGAAACCTCCTTGCTCATCCGCAATCATACATTCTGTCTTGCCTCTAATTCTTTCAATTATAACCCTACCGTACACTTTTCCTGGTATACTCAATAAACTTATTCCTCTATAATTTTTACAATCTCTTTTGTCCCCTTTCCCTTTATGTAAAGGGACTATACATGCTCTCCGCCAATCCCTAGGTACCTTCCCCTCTTTCATACATTTATTAAACAAAAGTACCAACCACTCCAACACTATATCCCCCCCTGCTTTTAATATTTCTGTCATGATCCCATCAGTTCCAGCTGCTTTACCCCCTTTCATTCTACGTAATGCCTCGCGTACCTCCCCCACACTTGCATTCTGCTCTTCTTCACTCCTAAAAGATGGTATACCTCCCTGACCAGTGCATGAAATTACCGTCTCCCTTTCTTCCTCAACATTTAAAAGTTCCTCAAAATATTCTCGCCATCTACCTAATACCTCCCTCTCCCCATCTACTAACTCCCCTACTCTGTTTTTAACTGACAAATCCATACTTTCCCTAGGCTTTCTTAACTTGTTTAACTCACTCCAAATTTTTTTCTTATTTTCATTAAAATTTCTTGACAGTGCCTCTCCCACTCTATCATCTGCTCTCCTTTTGCACTCTCTCACCACTCTCTTCACCTTTCTTTTACTCTCCATATACTCTGCTCTTCTTATAACACTTCTGCTTTGTAAAAACCTCTCATAAGCTAACTTTTTTTCTTTTATCACACCCATTACTTCATCATTCCACCAATCACTCCTCTTTCCACCTGTCCCCACCCTCCTATAACCACAAACTTCTGCCCCACATTCTAATACTGCCTTTTTAAAACTATTCCAACCCTCTTCAACCCCCCCACTACTCATCTTTGCACTAGCCCACCTTTCTGCCAACAGTCGCTTATATCTCCCCCGAACTTCCTCCTCCCTTAGTTTATACACTTTCACCTCCCTCTTACTTGTTGTTGCCACCTTCCTCTTTTCCCATCTACCTCTTGCTCTAACTGTAGCTACAACTAAATAATGATCCGATATATCAGTTGCCCCTCTATAAACATGTACATCCTGGAGCCTACCCATCAACCTTTTATCCACCAATACATTATCTAACAAACTACTTTCGTTACGTGCTACATCATACCTTGTATATTTATTTATCCTCTTTTTCATAAAATATGTATTACTTATTGCCAAATCTCATTCTAAACATAGCTCAATTAAAGGCTCCCCATTTACATTTACCCCTGGCACCCCAAATTTACCTACTACTCCCTCCATAACATTTTTACCCACTTTAGCATTGAAATCCCCAACCACCATTACTCTCACACTTGATTCAAAACTCCCCAAGCATTCACTCAACATTTCCCAAAATCTCTCTCTCTCTCCTCTACACTTCTTTCTTCTCCAGGTGCATACACGCTTACTATAACCCACTTTTCACATCCAATCTTTATTTTACTCCACATAATCCTTGAATTAATACATTTATAGTCCCTCTTTTCCTGCCATAACTTATCCTTCAACATTATTGCTACTCGTTCCTAATCCCATTTATTCCTCTCCATTGAAACTCTCCCACCTCCTTCAGCTTTGTTTCACTTAAAGCCAGGACATCCAGCTTCTTCTCATTCATAACATCAACAATAATCTCTTTCTTATCATTTGCACAACATCCACGCACATTCAGACTTCCCACTTTGACAATTTTCTCCTTCTTATTCTTTTTAGTAATCTTTACAGGAAAAGGGGTTACTAGCCCATTGTTCCCGGCATTTTAGTTGACTTTTACAACACGCATGGCTTACGGAGGAAAGATTCTTATTCCACTTCCCCATGGATATAAAAGGAAAAGTAATAAGACCAAGAACTATTAAGATAAAATCAAAGAAAACTCAGATGAGTGTGTATAAATAAACGTGTACATGTATGTGTAGTGTGACCTAAGTGTAAGTAGAAGTAGCAAGACATACCTGTAATCTTGCATATTTATGAGACAGACAAAAGACACCAGCAATCCTACCATCATGTAAAACAATTACAGGCTTTTGTTTTACATTCATTTGGCAGGACGGTAGTACCTCCCTGGGTGGTTGCTGTCTACCAACCTACTACCTACATATATATATATATATATATATATATATATATATATATATATATATATATATATATATATATATATATATATATATATATATATATATATGTATATATATATATATATATATATATATATATATATATATATATATATATATATACATATATACATATATATATATATACATATATACATTATATATATATATATATACATATATACATATATATATACATATATACATATATATATATATATATATATATATATATATATATATATATATATACATATAAATATATACATATATATATATATATATATATATATATAAATATAAATATATAGATATATATATAATAATAATAATAATAATAATAATAATAAAAATAATAAAAAATTTTGTTTTGACGATAGTAAGAATTTCTTCCTCCATACACACCTTTGACGTAACTCCTCCTGATTCCATTACACTGTAAACAACTATAGTGAAAGCCAAGAGACAGACAAAGAGATCTGGCCAAACAACAACTTTACCTACAACATATGTACAAGTACTTCAATGCACAGCGGGATGACGTGAGTTGTCAGTGAGGACTTTATCCTTGGCCTCGGGGAAATGCATTCTCCTATCGGTACATTGCTGTTACAAGGGTCCTAATGGCTGACAACTGACAGCAGAAATTTAATGGAAGCTGCCTTTGCTTGCCTACCATAGATGCTAAGTGTTGAACTTTTTTCTTTAACTAGAACACCAGAGATGTGCGTCTTGTAATGGAACACAGCACGTGAGATTCTGAGAGAAGTCAGTTCAAGTGATGAACTTATGCAGGAACTAAAACACGGATCACAGAGAAGTAAAACAATTAAATACAGAGTAGAAAATGAGATTAAATTTCTTGGAAATCCATTCATTATAGATGAAGGATGTTATTCACGAAACAAGTCTTCATTACAACATGCAATATTCAGAAGTCGTGATCCTTGAGAAACAATGTCAGATATTCGCTACAAAAGAATGGCTTTCAATAGCAGGGCGATACGGTGCAGGTCATTTTCCAAATTCTAAAACTTTGTTCTAAACTGTTATATTCACTGAAAACGCGACGAGAGTTCTGCTCTGGATAAGAAACCTCCAGATATAGATCCAGTGAAATTTGGATGGAATAAACTGAAGCCATTAACCGCAGCTCAAACTTTACTTATAATCCTTTCCAACTCGTATGTCAGAAGTCCCATCAAATATTGGCGAAAGGAAAAAATAACCAACTAGTTAATCTAAGATTAAAGAGAGGAGCACCTGTTCTCAGTAGTATAACAAAGCCTCTCAAGCCAGAGGCTTGGCAGATCTTAACGTACACTGTACGTTAACATATATTGTACGTTAACGTATACTGTACGTTGTGTTAATAAAAATGTTATGAAATGTAATGTTCGTAGCACTAACTTTGCTTCAATAATTTTTTTTTATTTTCTGTTAAAGCAAGTATACGTTTATCCTGTAAATTTACTAAACATTTTTCTTTATCAGCGTAGTATTCTTCTTGTCAATGTTGCTTGTAAATCTTAGAGTAGATTATCAGATTTGTAGACTAGCGCCAACAGGCTCGAATTATACCTAGTTCTTGTCATATTATAGCGTATTTTAAGCTGGCATTATAACCCGTGTATAATCAAAACGAAAACTCACTGCGGCACTTATCATATCACAGGTATGAATTAACATATTTAATCACAACTAGAATAATAACTAAGAAGGTCCCACAATTTAAAAGTGCAATTAAATTATATTCACTTGTCTAATTAAATAATTCAAAACCTTTCCCACCTTCATGAATAGTCGTGGTGAATTTGTTTTATAGTGGACCCACATTCTTGTCGGTGCTAAAAATATGTAACTGAATGTAGTTTAAACTATTTTTGAATAAGGCTCTTTACAAAAAAATTACAGTAAACACCTTCCTATGCAGTCATTATTATTATTATTATTATTATTATTATTATTATTATTATTATTATTATTATTATTATTATTATTATTATTATTATTATCAGTAGTATAAGTACTAGTAGTAGCAGTAGTAGCGGTAGTAGTAATAGTCGTAGTAGCAGCAGTAGTAGAAATAGTATTAGTAGTAATAATTGACTATTATCTGTAATTAATGTCTATGCTACTGAAACTGTTTGTGTGTGTTACAATATGCCTTATAATGAAAAATTTCAATTACTCAGATATGGTAAACATGAGGAAATTAAATCTTCATCAGAGTACAAAACAAATTCCAGCCACAAAATAGAGCGAAACACCAACGTCAAAGACCTGGGAGTGATCATGTCGGAGGATCACACCTTCAAGGACCATAACATTGTATCAATCGCATCTGCTAGAAAAATGACAGGATGGATAATGAGAACCTTCAAAACTAGGGATGCCAAGCCCATGATGACACTCTTCAGGTCGCTTGTTCTATCTAGGCTGGAATATTGCTGCACACTAACAGCACCTTTCAAGGCAGGTGAAATTGCCGACCTAGAAAATGTACAGAGAACCTTCACGGTGCGCATAATGGAGATAAAACACCTCAGTTACTGGGAGCGCTTGAAGTTCCTGAACCTGTACTCCCTGGAACGCAGGCGGGAGAGATACATGATTATATACACCTGGAAAATCCTAGAGGGACTAGTACCGAACTTGCACAAGAAAATCACTCACTACGAAAGCAAAAGACTCGGCAGACGATGCAACATCCCCCAATGAAAAGCAGGGACGTCACTAGCACGTTTAGAGACAACACAATAAGTGTCAGGGGCCCAAGACTGTTCAACTGCCTCAAAGCATACATAAGGGGGATTACCAATAGACCCCTTACTATCTTCAAGCAGGCACTGGACAAGCACCTAAAGTCGGTACCTGACCAGCCGGGCTGTGGCTCGTACGTTGGATTGCGTGCAGCCAGCAGTAACAGCCTGGTTGATCAGGCTCTGATCCACCATGAAGCCTGGTCACAGACCGGGCAGCGGGGGCGTTGATCCCCGGAAGCCTCTCCAGGTAAACTCCAGGTAACTCTGTCTTACACTGATTTTGTTGCAATAATATCATCATGATTCTTTATGCATACATTCATATATATATATATATATATATATATATATATATATATATATATATATATATATATATATATATATATATATATATATATATATATATATATATATATATATATATATATATATATATATATATATATATATATATATATATATATATATATATATATATATATATATATATATATATATTTAAAGGTACCACCCCTGGAACTGTCCTGGGGACCCTCATCCTCAGAGAGAAGAACAGACTTGCTTCAGAAAAAACTCAAGGTTCTCCCTGAAGCTGTTTGAATATTGCTTTCTCCTACGACCCCCTATGTTCTATATTATATGTAGACTTTATTTAGAGACAAAATACATTGACAAAATACATTGACAAAAATACAATAGGGAGTAGAACAACATAGATAACATCTCAGAGCTACATCTCTAATACTTCGTCCAGCTCCCCGGCGGTGGGCCGCGCTACCAGAATACTGCAGGCATTTTTCCTCTGGATCACAACACTGAGTCCCTGAAAGAGGAAGCTGGCCGCCCTGTGATCCTTGGTTTCTATGACGAGTTTTTCACCCAGCTCTTTGAGGAGCTTTAAAGCACAGTTGCCCCATGCTCCAATGGTCTCCGACCTTATTGGGATGAAGTTATAGCAAGGAGAAAGGCCTTCATATCTGCGAGTCATCTGGGTCTCCCTGTGGCTGGCAGCTCCACCCTTTTCAGCTTCGGAGTATGGTAAGTATGTGTCTGCCAATGTGGCGGCACAGGTGTAGTCCCAGGCAATCTGCTTTCCATCCTTCCAGGGTAGCATAGTAGCTCCATCAGAACGCTTTTGACTTCCATCAGACCTCTGTACTTTGCGTTCCCGTTGAGCTGGGCAACGGGCTGTAGCGAGGCTTCTCTTTATGATGTCATTGACCTCCTCATGTCTGACATACTTACCTTCTGCTGTGTGACACACGAGACCATTAAGTCCGAATTGATCAGCCGTCGCCCTGGCGCAAATACACCTATGTTCGGTGAGTATGGGGGCGGCTAGGCGATGAGTAACACCAATCTGAATGGCCTGCGGGCCGAGTCGAGTGCCCAGAGAGGAATTGGGAATATCTAGAAGGAAATCTCCTGAATGTTGTGCCTTCACCGTTAGAAGACGAGTTTTGTCCTTTCGTGAAGCATTGGCGTGCATTGTGTTGGCAATTTTTTCCATGAACGGTTTGTCCCAATGGGACAGTTTGTGCTCTTTGGGAGGAGCTGATCTGCTGGAGGAGTCAGCAAGGATGACCCACCCCACGGTTGCGTCAATGAACCTGGGGTCTTAAGCTCCTACCGTACCTCTCAAGCGTTCGGGGACAATATACATATTCTTCTTTCAGCAAACTGGCCTTATCCCACCGAGGCAGGGTGGCCCAATGTATACAGGAGAAGGGGTTACTAGCCCATTGCTCCCGGCATTTTAGTCGCCTCTTACGACACGCGTGACTTACAGGAGGAAGAATTTTGTTCCACTTCCCCATGGATATAAGAGGAAATAAACAAGAACTAATAGGAAAATAAAAGAAACCCTAAAGGGGTGTTAATATATGTGCTTGTATATGCAAGTGCAGTGTGACCTAAGTGTAAATAGAAGTAGCAAGATGTACCTGAATTCTTGCATGTTTTTTGAGACAGAAAAAAGACATCAACAATCCTACTCTCATGTAAAACAATTGCAGGTTTCCGTTTTACACTCACTTGGCAGGACGATAGTACCTCCCTGAGCTGTTTTTATCTACCATCCTACTACCTCCAATATATGTATGTCGTGCCGAATAGGTAAAACTGGTCAGTTAGCAAGAACTCATTCAATTTTTTTTCTCTTATACATTTAAAGTCATGTTTTTTTTTATTTGTATTAATGTAAAAATTAATAATTTTGTAGCAAAAGAACCTTAGAAAACTTACCTAACCTTATTATAACAAACGCAATTTAATTTAGCTTAATCCAACTAAATATATTTTAGATAAGTTTACAATAATTAAATAATAAAAAACACAATGAAACATATTTTTAGTTATGTTCATAATGATTTTTACAAAATTATTGCATTCACAATTTATTTCCGCTTGCCGTATTTGGCAAGAAGAGCGTTGCTATTAAAACCAAAATCGAAAGTTTTAACTTTCGTCAGAAAGAGGACGGTGGAAATATTCATAATTATTCATTCAACAGATGTTTTTCCTGAATGAGCAGACACCACAATTCAAATGAACTGACTGACACCTGTGCCTTACTCACGTCCAGAACTCAAGGTGCTCTTCGCACCTACTCCAAGGTTGAGGGACTGATTACCTCATCTTCTGTATATAGTCCTTCTGTCTTCAAGTTATGTCCTAGAATTTGTATTGATAAAGCCACTGGATGGCGAAACGTCTACAATAAAGATACCCAGATGTTGCACATGTGTCTTAATTTCATATAATCGGTTTTTACCTAAATCTCTTCAAATCCTAAAATCTTAATGTCCACTGCGGTCTCACTTTCAAACGCCAACTGAATGCTCAAACCCCTATCATATAAAACCCTTTTCACTCACCTAATCCTTTCTGGAAAGACCCCTAACCACACTTCCACCCTAGATTAATGTCCTCTTGGTCATACTATTTTGTTCTCTCTAAATGGCCAAGCCATTACGTTATTTTTATTTACATATTTGTCTACATTAATTTATTTTCTTTTTGCAAATAAACCTCTCATCAAAGGCAGGGTTGGAAGCTTGAGCCATCGGTACCAAAGCACTTCACTCACCAAGCAGTGGATGCTCTTCAACACGTGACCCTTTTGGAAATGACCGGGTCTTAAACCAACTGTATGAATTCACACTTATAGAATTATGCAGGGAAAGTTTAAAAGGAAATTAAACCATCCTCACCCGTCAAGGATATATGGGGGAAAAAGGCCGATGAAGGCCTTCCGGTCCAATAACTATTTTAGATATCTGTTATAGTATAGATATATCATTAAATATGCTATGTAGTGGTCCTGTTTTTTTTTTAATGAGAGCGTAAAACCTTGCTCCTCTAAGGCAAAGGATGCTTGACCAATTATAAGTCATTATTCGACTAGGATCCAGATTCTTGTCTTCTTCTCAGACGAATAAACCATCACCAAAATTTTCACTAGGCGCTGTAAGATCCTATAAGTGTTAAGTATTTTCCCATGAATATAATCAAATAATAATACCAATATTAATAATACTTATAATTAGCTCCTTAGACAAAAAATAAGATGGCCCACACAATAAATATTGAGTTGATAATAAGAGGAACTTCATGTGCATAATGCCAAGACTTTTTTTTATAAAGATTTGATGACAAATTTCGGTTGTGATAAACAATGGGCAAATTTATAGGGTAAATGATACGACGTAGACAGCAAGTCTGTTAAGATCATGGAAGCCTTCGAAAACACTGCTGACCACCTGACACAATGTGTCAACAATAAACAAGCTGCAGAAATTGACTCCACGTAGTTGAGTGATGACATAGCTCATGCAGCTGAACTATAAACTATAACAAGGAGAATATCAGTTCAAAGTGCAAAGGGCGAATAAGGCTTTGTTTAACATAAGGGTAATACAAGCAGTTACATATGTAAAGAAAAATCACTTGAAGATTACTATAAAATATAAGAGATTAGATATTTTGACTCAAAAATAATGAATTTTTAGTCCAAATATTTTAATTTTGGCTGTAAGTAGTAAATACTCTGAAAAATTGTAAATTATCATAAATTTTGAGTCAGAGTGTGAACAAGGAACTGAGAGATGTTTCTAAAACTGCAGTTATTTTATATCTGGAAATACAGGGTGACGCAAAAGTCTGAACACATACACGAAATTGCATTTTTGTAATAATTGTACAGTAATTTTAATGAATAATGTCTTTAACATATTGTCCACCACTAGCGATGCAAAGTTCAACGCGTTTAGCAAGATTCACATTACCACGACACATTAACTCCGGTAACTGCGGGGGGTAAAAATAACAGAATATTAGTAATATTTCCTATATGTCCAGACTTCAGGGTTACCCTGTAGTTTGTCACTATTACCTTAATGCTACGAGTGGTAATTATCTAAGTTATCAGGTGGTCTGCTGTGGATTAATCACATTCTTTTCAACGGCTCATTTTGTCACTCAAAGGATCTACAATACTACTTTCTTTAAGAAAAAGGTTAAATAAACCGGCTCACAGGTGACTAATATATCGGCCTCGTGTCTTAGGGCAGAGATTTCACTAGGTTTCGGGCCATATACAAGTTATGAGGCCCCACCTTAGCGTTAGCCAAGCCAACTACATATTCACTTTTTTCTCAAATAGAAAAATGCCGCACTTAATTAGAACAATGTTGCAGACTAGCCTGACAGTAACTTATATATGACCTCAAGCCTAGTGAAATTCTTCCTAATAAGAATCTCAACATTTGTAATTGAAGTACCAGTTTATCAAAGCTGAATAGTTTTCTAATTTAAAATATTATATGTTCTAAAAGATAATGACATTTGCCACGAAAATGTGTGATAATCAGTATTATCACATGTGAAAATGTCATAATAATGGTCATCACACACTCACTTGAAAATGAGTTAATGATAACACTGAAGCAAATAAGCTCTCGACACTGAACATACATTTCTGCCTACAAATACTGTACAAAAACAGTCATAAATAAGACACTTAACGAGCTTATGACGAATTTATGAACTAGATAGGAATATTCATAGCTCTGTCCTTAAGTGCTCGTATATGTCTTAATTAATCCTATATATTGTGAAAAAAATATTCGTTATATCTTTCCTTGTAATTTACATCTTCAAGGTAGGAGAGGATATATAAAAACGGTTAATTTATCCCATTGCTCTACACTGCTTTGCTTTCTTCCAATATATAAGCTTTGAAATGATCACCCCTAGAGTCGTCAAGGTGTTCAACATCAGCAATAGTGTATATAAAATATTGTAGACAGACCTAAATGATTTGGAGAGAAAAGACGAGGATGGGGTGTTATCAAATTGAAAGATTTTCTGTGGTAACTCCTTACTATTTTTTGAAACAAGTGGTTTAAATCAAATACATACTTCGACCGGTCGGGGACTGAATTTGGGTTGTCTAGCCAGCCTCCCGGGCCGGTCGTAGTATATTATTTGCTTTAAACCACTTGTTTCCGTGAATGCATTGATTTGTGTACTGCTCGTGAAACTGGTATCCAAACGGGAGAAGAATGAAATTAGTTCTTGAGCTGACCACTTCCCTGAATGTGCCCCGCAATAATGGAAACATGTCTAGCGTTTTCACTGGTCACCTAACGTCTTGTGGCATGGTGGCGAAGTGGTCAAGGGCGTCGATAGTATAGCTAGCTTTCCGTTTTGTGTGCAAGGGCCTTGGACATACAGCAGGCATGTGTGAGCGTGTTCGGTAGGAGTGAATGGAGATGAATGATTTTTGGGACATGACGAGCTATTGGAGTGTGAGCAGGGTAATATTTTGTTAGCCGGAGTTAGGAAGCACAATGTCTGGACTGTAAAGGACGGGGTCTGGGATATTTACTGTTTGGAGTGACAACCGAACTGTCGTATCTGGGTGCCTCTTCAAAGAGAGTGATTATGTGCGAATGATGGTGAAATATTGTAAGGAATACTGTGATATCACCTGTGATCTTATTGCATATATATATATATATATATATATATATATATATATATATATATATATATATATATTATTGTGCCCACGAACGAGTGGTATTGATCAATAACAACACTGCGACTAGCCAAGGACTCGAACCCATGCTGCTTTGGCCTGCCTCATGATGGGAGAAAACTCATGATGCCTTAATCCACTGGACCATACAATCCTTAAGAGTAGCGCATCCAGCGGAACTGGATGTTGTACTCGCTACTCAAGGACATACGATGGTGTGGATGACTCTAGGCTAATTTCATTCTAGTCCCTGTTTGGTGTACTAGTACAACGAGCAGTATTTTTATATTATTGTGCCCACGAACGAGTGGTACTGATCAATAACAACGCTGCGACTAGCCAAGGACTCGAACCTATACTGCTCGCTGTACTAGTACACCAAACAGGGACTAGAATGAAATTAGCCTAGAGTCATCCAAACCATCGTATGTCCTTGGGTAGCGAGTACAACATCCAGTTCCGCTAGATGCGCTACTCATAAGGATTGTATGGTCCAGTGGTTTAAGGTGTCATGAGTTTTCGCCCACCATAAGGCAGGCCAAAGCAGCATGGGTTCGAGTCCTTGGCTAGTCGCAGTGTTGTTATTGATATATATATATATATATATATATATATATATATATATAGATATAGATATATATATATATATATATATATATATATATATATGTGTGTGTGTGTGTGTGTGTGTACTCACCTAATTGTGGTTGCAGGGGTCGAGACTCAGCTTCTGGCCCCGCCTCTTCACTGATCGCTACTAGGTTCTCTCTCTCTCTCTCTCTCTGCTCTCTGAGATTTGTCATACCTCTTCTTAAAGCTATGTATGGTTCCTGCCTCCACTACATCACTTGCTAGACTATTCCACTTCCTGACGACTCTATGACTGAAGAAATACTTCCTAACATCCTTGTGACTCGTCTGAGTCTTCAGCTTCCAATTGTGACCCCTTGTTTCTGTGTCCCTTCTCTGGAACATCCTGTCTCTGTCCACCTTATCTATTCCACGCAGTATTTTGTATGTCGTTATCATGTTTTCCCTGACCCTCCAGTCCTCCAGTATCGTCAGGCAGATTTCCTTCAACTTTTCTTCGTAGGACATTCCCCTGAGCTCCGGAACTAGCCTTGTTGCAAATCTTTGTACTTTCTCTAATTTCTTGACGTGCTTGGCCAGGTGTGGGTTCCAAGCTGGTGCTGCATACTCCAGTATGGGCCTGACGTACACAGTGTACAGTGTCTTGAACGATTCCTTGCTAAGGTTTCGGAACGCTATTCTCAGGTTTGCCAAGCGCCCATATACTGCAGCAGTTATCTGTTTGATGTGTGCCTCCGGAGACGTGCTCGGTGTTATGGTTACCCCAAGATCTTTCTCCTTGAGTGAGGTTTGCAGTCTTTGTCCACTTAGCCCATACTCTGTCTGCGGTCTTCTTTGCCCTTCCCAATCTTCATGTTTTTACATTTGGCTGGGTTGAATTCGAGAAGCCAGTTGCTGGACTACGTGTCCAGCCTGTCCAAGTCTGATCCTCATCTGATTTAATTATCCTCATTAACTTCACATCACTTGAGAACAGGGACACTTCAGAGTCTATCCCTTCCATCATGTCATTCACATATTCCAAAAATAGCACTGGTCCTTGGACTGACCCCTGTAGGACCCCGCTCTTCACAGGCGCCCATTGTGATACCTCATCACGTACCACGACTCGTTGTTGCCTCCCTGTCAAGAATTCTCTGATCCATTGCAGTGACCTTCCTGTTATAAGCACCAGATCCTCCAGCTTCTGCACTAATCTCTTGTGAGGAACTGTGTCGAAGGCCTTCCTGCAGTCCAGGAAAATGCAATCAACCCACCCTCTCTCTCATGTCTTACTTCTGTTACTCTGTGTGTGTGTGTGTGTGTGTGTGTGTGTGTGTGTGTGTGTGTGTGTGTGTGTGTGTGTGTGTGTGTGTGTGTGTGTGTGTGTGTGGGTGTGTGTGTGTGTGTGTGTGTGTATGTGTGTAATTCATATGGGTGAGGCTCTCTGGGTACAGTGTGATTCATACGAAAGATAGACATACTATTCAACTGTAGTTGTCCACCATTCTCTACAATGTTCTCAACATACACACGGCGGTACAAACAGGTTTTCGCAAACACCAACTTCAAGATAAACTAGTCAAAATAGCAACTTTTCTTGTACCAACTGAATAACACAAGGAGAGAAAACCGCACTATCACACCATTCTCATGCCCAGAGTACAAAAAAAAGTGCTCCTAGACTCAAATCAGAAGATAATTATACCTTAAAAACCACAAATTATTTACGATTTTGCCTCAATAATCTCGTGTAACAGGGCGGAGAACCCAAGGGACGTGTCAATAAAATTATCTGATATATGTGTCGCTAAAAAGCGTAGAATGGTTCAAGTATTTGACTGGACAGAGACAAGGATGCAGTTAGACGACAGAGGATCGGGCATCCACTATCACTTGTGCTAAATGATCCACACCAATTTAGCGAGTCATGAGAAGGCTAAATAGGAAGAAAAGAGGTTGTCAGTAACCTCTTCTTCACTAGCTTCAGTTTAGCTCTTCTTTTTTATAATAATAATAATAATAATAATAATAATAATAATAATAATAATAATAATAATAATAATAATTCACTAGCTTCTTCTGACTTACAGCAGCGCTGTATCGGCTATAATAATAATATCAGTAATAACAAAATAAATTGATAGTAATGATATAAGTATATATTATTGTAACCACGAACGAGTGGTATTGATCAATAACAACACTGCAACTAGCCAAGGACTCGAACCCATGATGTTTTGGCTATATCTGTAAAGTATTGACATCTCTACAGAATACTAGAAAGTCAACTTGTTAATCCCCCTCTAGCATCTAGCCTGTTTCTGGTTTTGTAACAGTTTGTCAGAAGGTATTCTAGTCCAGTTATTCAAAATTATGATAAACTTTTAATAATGCTTTAGGATTGTAAGTGATAAGAAACTAAAAAACGAAATAAAAATTTGAGATGTTTATTAACGAAGTTGTCTAGGTGGACAAAATGAAAGTAACGAAGTTTGATATAGTGCTGAGCGTACATTTCGTAATAGTACGACTCAAGTATAATAATAATACTAGTATATACAAGTGTGTACTTGCCTAATTGTGCTCACCTAGTTGTGGTTGCAGGGGTCGATACTCAGCTCCTGGCCCCACTTCTTCACTGAGTGCTATTAGGTCTTCTCTCTCCCTGCTCCATGAGCTTTATCATACCTCATCTTAAAGGTATGTATGGTTCCTGCCTCGACTACCCCACTTGCTAGGCTATTCCACTGCCTGACAACTCTGTGACTGAAGAAATGCTTCCTATCATCCCTTTGACTCATCTGGGTCTTCAACTTTCAATTGTGACCCCTTGTTTCTGTGTCCCCTGTCTGGAACATCCTGTGTGTGTGTGTGTGTGTGTGTGTGTGTGTGTGTGTGTGTGTGTGTGTGTGTGTGTGTGTGTGTGTGTGTGTGTGTGTGTGTGTGTGTGTGTGTGTGTCTGTCTGTCTGTCTGTGTATGTGTGTGCGCGAGTGCGCGCGAACGCTCAAAGTCCTCGTTATGTTTCAGTAAGACTTGACTCGACTTAGACTTAAAAGATGGCAGACACTAGTCAATCAAGGCAATCAAAACAGCTTGCTTGAACAATATGACGAATCGTTCGCCATCAGAAATAATGTAACAAGCAACAACACAGTGCCTGGAACAAGAAGACAAAATAACGACCCTAACTGGGGACTATCAGCAGATCCTCCATGGAAGTCACAAAACTCCCTTAATACTGAACCTAAGTCAAGCATAACCAAATCCCCGACTACGACGGTGCGTAGATGCCACACAAAATATTTCAGAAGCTTTAGCTTGGGATCTAAGTTGATTTAGATTGCCGGTACGACACACAACCTCAATAAAATGTCAAAAATCACCAAGTCTGAACAATGCTCTGTGAACAGAGTTACACAAAGTTAAAAAAATGTATGTTTCGACTCACCGGCGAAATCATACTCTACCATAACAGTCTAAATAATAACCAAACACATAGACATGAGAGCAATGCTTCCAGGACTAGGAGCAGATGGAGAGAGAGCAATTTCTCGACTACAGGTCTCACATCAGGTGATATCACGTGAATCGCCCGTGGTACTTCAGAGATGCCTGCAGGTAAACAAGCAAACTGACAGTTCAGGTAAACAAGCAAACTGACAGTTCAGCAGTTGCCAATGCGGACAGCTAACCACAACTCTGGAACAGTGAGCACAGTGAAGTGTCAATGTTACATCCTACCTACTGACATAGATAATAAGTCAAATAATTATATAGAACAAGATATTTTCATTTTAGTTATTAATGAAAATATCGGCAATATAAAATTAAATGAAAGATAATATACATAAAATGTACATTATATACATTGTGTCCCTTTCAGGGAGAGCAACAGTATATATATATATATATATATATATATATATATATATATATATATATATATATATATATATATATATATATATATATATATATATAGTGCTTGTTTTTGTATATGTGTATGTGTGTGCATGAGAGCGTCTGTGTGCACGTTTGTGTAGGGGTGTGAGCATGAGTGTGTACGAGCTACAAAGTGTAATGAACACTGACCTGTGAGAGGGAAAATCGAGGAAGAAAACAAGTCTCTATATCTTGACCTCCAACTGAGGTCTTTTTCAGCAGAATACAAAGGAATGAGGTGATGATAATGAAAACTGGCCAGGATGCTGCTCCTGCCTCGGGTCTTCTCCACTTAGTGACCCGTTTCTCTCTCTGTCTCTCTCTGGGGAGAGTCGTAGCTTGCCCAAGTGTTTAAGTGTCGTGTAGCAGCAACAGGGAACTTGGAGAAGGAGAGAGAGATAGAGAGAGAGAGATAGAGAGAGAGAGAGAGAGAGAGAGAGAGAGAGTGAGAGAGAGAGAGAGAGAGAGAGAGAGAGAGAGAGAGAGAGAGAGAGAGAGAGAGAGAGAGAGAGAGAGTGAGAATGATGCCCACTACAGAGTAAGCTGGGTCTACCTACCTGGAGAGCAAATCAAATTATTAGGTATCCCTTACGGGAGATCTATAAGTGGCTGCCAGAATTTATTTTTAATCCTGAAACCTTTCGTCTTTATTTCGCTTCAAACATAAATGCCCCACTCGATCGGTATCAGCATTTTAACGCTGGTGAACGGTGTCTTGGGCAAGATTCTAGGAACAGTTGGTACATGCAGGCGCTCTACGACCAAAGTTGGAGGACCCATTACCAACACTCTGGAAGGCTCAGATATTATTATTATTATTATTATTATTATTATTATTATTATTATTATTATTATTATTATTATTATCATTATCATCATCATAATAAGCTTAGGAGTAGAATGGTGGAAAATAAGTGGAAAATGTGTTTTAAATTGGGAAGAGATTGAGGAAAGAAAGAATTACTTTCAAAAACAGACGTTTTCTAATTGTATGACAGTGCAGAGTGAAAGTCAAGCGTGTAGGCGCATATCTCCAAATTGTGAGTAAGACAGGATGAATTTTTTTCCTTATTGAATTACGTTAAAAATATTCAAATCCACGTCTTCTGAACAGCTTCCGTATTTAATGGCTGGTGCCTATTACGGCCAGTATAGTACCCGTTAATTATTAAGTTTAGTTTGTGGGGAGAGTTGTCAATGTACAACTGTAAAATGGTATTAAGTACAAAAATGGTTCTACATGACCATAATTTTTAAAGGGGTGGACCGGTAAGCCAGCGGAAGGCCTCGGTCAGATGATCAAAAGCTCCAAATTCGGGTCGTCATCTGACTAAGACCCGCGTCGGGAAACATTTATAACAGACTATATTTTCAGCCTTCGCGTGTTTTCCAAAAAAACAAAATCCTTGTGTGAATTTCCAAAATTCTATAAAATAGTGATGCTGATTGCCATTTAATAACTCAAGAATATATAGTCTTATCGGCTTCAGAATATTAACAGAATATTAACAGAATATTAACAGAATATTAACAGAATATTAACAGAATATTAACAGAATATTAACACTATAAGATTATGTTGTTCAAGTGCAAATTAAGATTTTAATGAGATTGTTATAAATGGAATCATTAGTTTCAGAACATTTGCTGGAGAAAATTTTTAAATGCAATTGAAAAGTAAAAAGAAAATTGAGAAATATTAACATTTCGAGTTTTAATATCCATTTTAATTTTCATAATGGAAAAATAGATATCAATGCAGTATAAAACCATTCATTATTGACTACGTTTCGCCCACACAGTGGGCTTTATAAAGTCACAAACAGATCTGTTTCGCCCAGTATGTGGGCGAAACCTAGTCAATAAAACATCGCACTATACTGCATTTATGTCTCTTTTTACATGGCGTCGGCATTTCATACCATTAATCTCCTTAATTTAAATGAGTTTAATGAACGCTTAAACACCGTGTGACTTAATACCTGTGTCGACACCACTACTAAGAGAAGGTTCGTAGAACACTTGAAAACTGCGGGTTCCTCTGCTCAATTTTATTTAGACCATTACTGGAAAGGGTCTCAATACCTTTCGAAAGCCTCTTCTGATCGACTGCACGATGCCATTAAGGCCTCACATCTGTATATCACCAGTAAAGAATATTGATCCTTAAATCGGGGGTTAAAATAAATTTAGTGAAAATGAACAACAGATAGTTATTTGGGTTTGAAGCCTATCGACTACACGGTCATTAAAACTGCATTTAACTCTTTTTTCACCAGAGAAAGATACTTCAGTTTTTAGCATCTAGATTTATCTCAGCCTATATACACAAAATACATATCTACATATATTGGCATATATATTTTTTGCACACGATTATTATTATTACAATCAAGGGGGAAGCGCTAAACCCGGAGGATTATACAGCGCCTGGGGGGGGGGATGTGGAAGGCATTCAGGCTTAATTTGGGGAACTGGAGCACAGATCCAATTCCCTAAATCAAGAGCCCCTCACCAACATCAAGGAACCTTCCTTGAGGGGTTTTTGCACACGAATATAAGCCTCTCGGGGTATATAAGACCCGGAGGCTCAATAATTACAAATTACAATCGTGTCAGCAGTTATTTATCTCACGGTAATATAATAAATTTAACCCGCAATAATGCAATAAGATTTTTATTAAAGATATAAATGCTTAAACACTAAAAAATTGCACACACAGACTTAACATTTTCCCAGAGTAGCAATAACTTTTGCAATAAAAAAAAGTGAATGCGTCGTCCAGTGTGTCAATGGCGTCGTCGTAAATAACAGCGAGGAATGTGTTATTCATATCTTTATACACGAAGGAGTGAATGCTGGAATGCATGTGCTTGTTAATGAGAGGTTGAAAGTGGAGACTAAATGTTAATGGAGCAGACACACGAACAAGAGCAGAAATTGTCGTTGATTCTGTGAAAACAACCACTGGGTCATCTGTATAGTTCAGCGGTCTGGTACAAAATTAACGAGATAATTGAGGGACAGCCGCAACGGTGACATTAAAAAGTATTACTGCAAACTAAATCAACGTAAAGTTATTACAAACTTTTAGGATTTCTTTGATCAGTGAAACTAGAGAGCAAAATTTATTACTCAATAAAAATACCTTATTCGTCTGATATTTTAAAGATTTCCTGTCATAAAACAAATTTCTTTTCTTACAAAATAGGAGAAAATTAATAATAATAATAATAATAATAATAATACCAATAATAATATTAATAATAATAATAATAATAATAATAATAATAATAATAATAATAATAATATTATTATTATTATTATTAATATTATTATTATTATTATTATTATTATTAATTTGTTTAAAATAGTATGAAGTACTTGTGCAATATATGAGAATCTTCATTGTGGAAAGTCTCCCCAGCCAGTGGTTTCTTCAGTTCAATGCAGAGATTGGCGGAAGATAAAGAGTTTGAGTAATCAGTCCCGCAGCTGGGAACCGATGTGATCAGTCAGTCAATCTTGAGAAAACTACAGCATATACACGGAAAAGTGGCTTATATGCTAAAGTCAGCTAAGTTGAAGCAGAAGAAGGCGGAGTCACCACTGGAAAAATCCACTAGTGTAAGTAGGTCATGCCTATAGGTTAAGCAAGCGCAAGTATTTCATTCTTCAGCTTGTAGGTTTTCTAAATCATTTATATCACATGTTTCAAAGGTATTTTTCCCTAGCTAGTTTAATAACACCAACATCTAACAAACTTTGGGTGATTAACCACGGGTGTACAGCACCAGTAAGGCAGCTGTTGTTCGGTGGTATCCACCACTGGTAAGCCAGCAGTTTTTCAGTGGTATCTACCACTAGTAAGCCAGCAGCTGTTCAGTGGTATCTACCACTGGTTAGCCAGCAGTTGTTCAGTGGTATCTACCACTGGTTAGCCAGCAGTTGTTCAGTGGTATCTACCACTGGGAAACAAGTAGCTGTTCAGTAGTATCTACCACTGATATGGTATCTACCACTGGTAATCCTGCAGATGTTCAGTGGTATCTACCATTGTTAAGCAAGCAGTTGTTCAGTGGTATCTACCACTGGTAATCCAGCAGATGTTCAGTGGTATCTACCATTGTTAAGCTAGCAGTTGTACAGTGGTATCTACCACTGTTAATCCAGCAGATGTTCAGTGGTATCTACCATTGTTAAGCTAGCAGTTGTACAGTGGTATCTACCACTGTTAATCCAGCAGATGTTCAGTGGTATCTACCATTGTTAAGCTAGCAGTTGTACAGTTGTATCTACCACTGTTAATCCAGCAGATGTTCAGTGGTATCTACCATTGTTAAGCTAGCAGTTGTACAGTTGTATCTACCACTGTTAATCCAGCAGTTGTTCAGTGGTATCTACAATTGTTAAGCTATCAGTTGTACAGTGGTATCTACCACTGTTAATCCAGCAGATGTTCAGTGGTATCTACCATTGTTAAGCTAGCAGTTGCTTAACCATTGATACCTTGCACCAGTACGACAGCGGATACTTAAACTAAGTTACAAAGAGTGGGGAAAAAAGAGTTATTTGAATCTTTTCTAACGAGCAAAACCCTCTACTTCAATGTGTCGCGCTCTTATAGTAGCGTAATAAGAAGTTTTCTACCATCTCTGTATTAACAGTCCCTTCAAGGAAGGTTCCTTGACGCTGGTGAGGGGCTCTTGATCTAATGGTGGTGAGGGGCTCTTGATCTAGTGCTGGTGAGGGGCTTTTGATGTAGTGCTGGTGAGGGGCTCTTGATCTAGTGCTGGTGAGGGGCTTTTGATGTAGTGCTGGTGAGGGGCTCTTAATCTAGTGCTGGTGAGGGGCTTTTGATGTAGTGCTGGTGAGGGGCTCTTGATCTAGTGCTGGTGAGGGGCTTTTGATGTAGTGCTGGTGAGGGGCTCTTGATCTAGTGCTGGTGAGGGGCTTTTGATGTAGTGCTGGTGAGGGGCTCTTGATCTAGTGCTGGTGAGGGGCTTTTGATGTAGTGCTGGTGAAGGGCTCTTGATGTAGTACTGGTGAGGGGCTCTTGATCTGTGCTCCAATTCCTTGAATTAAGCCTGAATGCCTTCCACATCCCCCCCCAGGCGCTGTATAATCCTGTGGGTTTAGCGCTTCCCCTCTGATTAAAATATCACTACTAATAACAATAATGTATTAACAGTATTTTGCAAGCAACAGTAAAAAAAATAGTTTTAATATCAACAGGATAACAGTGACGAAGACAAACGTTGCAGAACAAACTTTTCATGTGTTTGCGCAGAAACTTCATCAGGTCAAGGATTTATAAAGCTCTACTGAGGGCGAAACAATGTCCCAATAAATCTTATTTTGCATCGTATCTGTAATGTTCGCTATTGTTGGCAGTATGCCATTCTGATCCTATGTTATTTACACTGTCACGGCGCAGCCAGTGAATAAATATTAGAATCACATAAGGGTTGATATTCCATGTTATGCTGATAATGGTGTGAAATGCCATTATCAGCATAACATGGGTATATCCAACGGGTATAGCCAACTAGGTATATTTCTGCACACCTTGGGAATGTTAGTATGGGAATCACTAGGATCCAAAAAAAATAATGCAGGATTTTACCAACAAATCTCACACCAGCTGGGCTTGACGTACTCTAACTCAAGTGCCACTACGACTCATGAGATCGTAATTACACAACTGCAAGTAAAGCATAGAACGGGTGGGGTTCAAATCCATGGCAAATGAGCACTAAAACTGGCAGGCCGATGCGGTAACCACTGCTTCATGCCAACCATGAGTTTGAAACAATGTTATTACGATATCAAGAGTATATATTAGAATACTATTATCATCTTGGCTTCAAGTTACCAGTGTTGCACTGATATTGTAACACTGTTAATATAGCAGTGGTAAAACACTGCGTTTTACTCCACTTTTACTTTTTCCTGGCTCCTTCACCCTCTTGTGTTAGTGTGACTTTGTAAATGGTCCAAGTCGGTCCGGAACGTCTGACTTGGACGTACATAAGAACGAAGGAACACTGCTGCTGTGTTCCTTCGTTCTTATGTTCTTGTGTTCTTATGTTACTTGCGTATTGTTGCAGTCAAAGTATTGTGCCTTTTTTTTGTTTTTTACAGTATTTAATAACCTATCAGTACACGTACACATTATCACAAAAGTACCATGATTATCCATCAGTATTTCTCAATAATACTCGTGAACCAGTGTGTAATAATAATAATAATAAAATAATAATAATAATAATAATAATAATAATAATAATAATAATAATAATAATAATAATAATCATCATCATCATCATAATTACAAAATAATTAACTGACCATTCCTCTGCAACCCAACCTCATAATTTCCATAGCCATCTATGTGGATTTTCACTTATTGTGTATTGTTCCAGTCACGGTTTTGCACCTTTTTCCTCTTAACTGTCTTAACTGCAGTACAATGCTGTCTGTGATGAAGAGGACGAGCTGAACTTAGTAATGCAAGTGAGATCAACTGTCCACACCTTCACAGTAACTACACAAATTTTGCAGTCTCGTCTTCAGTCAACAACAAGGTACATGGTTTAGAAAGACACTTAAGCAAACACTATGACATATTTATTAGGAAACGTTTCGGTCCTGGGACCTTGATCACTTTCTAAACCAACTTGTCGGTATTTATTACCAAGGTTTATACCAACAAGGTACATACAAATTGTAATAATGTTGGTAGAGTTATTGACAATACGTTAGGTAAAGGGATAAATGTGCAACTAATGAGATATTTTATTGTGATTTGACAAAGCTCCTGGAGAGCGAAACGTTGGCAACATAAAAATGTTGCATTAGTTACATTAGTTACAACGAGGTATATACATACCGAGAGGCTGAAAGAATTGAACCTGACGACGTTGGGAGAGATTACTGGTGAAGCCATGATTACGACGTACAAAATCTTAAACCAGGGTCAAGGGAACACTGGCGGGAGTTGAAGACACGGGTGAACAATATGAATGTTAGGAAACATTTGTTTACTCTTTGGATGTTTGGAAAGTGGAATAATTTGGAAGAAGACGTGGTAGATGTGAATTTTAGACACAGCTTCGGGGATAGATATGAAAAGCCTCAAGACCCCAGAAATCTGTGATGCAGATCAAAGTATTCTAGCAGGCGGGACCAGGAGCCACGTCTTCACACCCTGGAGAGAGAGAGAGAGAGAGAGAGAGAGAGAGAGAGAGAGAGAGAGAGAGAGAGAGACAGACAGACAGACAGAGTGAGACAGAGAGAAAGAGAAAGCAAAAATTTATGAAAGGGAAAAAAAAAAACCAGTCAGAGCAAAACCACAAAAATTTTTGTTCAAACTTGTTTCATTCCCAAGAATTCAAAATATTTACACTTTCACCTAAGACAGTTACGGTTAATTACAGTTAAGTCAAACAAGTAACATTCTAACACAGAAAAGTCAAATAAATAAGTACTCAAATAAATAAGCACTCAAATAAATAAGCACTCAAATAAATAAGCACTCAAATAAATAAGCACTCAAATAAATAAGCACGCAAATAAATAAGCACTCAAATAAATAAGCACTCAAATAAATAAGCACTAAAATAAATAAGCACTAAAATAAATAAGCACTCAAATAAATAAGCACTCAAATAAGCACTCAAATAAATAAGCACTCAAATAAATAAGCACTCAAATAAATAAGCACTCAAATAAATAAGCACTCAAATAAATAAGCACTCAAATAAATAAGCACTCAAATAAATAAGCACTAAAATAAATAAGCACTCAAATAAATAAGCACTCAAATAAATAAGTACTCAAATAAGCACTCAAATAAGTACTCAAATAAGCACTCAAATAAGCACTCAAATAAGCACTCAAATAAGCACTCAAATAAGCACTAAAAGATGGAAGCAATTGCATAATTCAACATCAATTATACGATTCATCGTCAATTACAATTCAATTATTTTACTAGATTTTCAGTTACAATTACTTGATCAGGAAAATATCAGACTTCAATTACTTAATATCTTGTATTAAATTATTTTCTTCAAATTTGATTAATGCTGAAATTATTGATAAATTTTCGAAATAATAAGCAAATATTTTACCTCATATTCTGTAATTTGAATGTACATGAAAAAAAAATACACAAAAAACCCCACTAGTTACATTTACAGTTACATTTTCATTGTGAGCCAAAGAGATGGAGAATGTGTATAATATTTGTTACACTAAATCACAACAAGATTACAAATAACGAAATCAACTTCGTGTCTCATATTGTATTTTACTGTTAAGTCTGAGTCCTGTTATTTAATATTTTTTCCACTTTTCATTCACTATAATTTAATTAAGGAAATTACACTTCGAAGCTAAACGAAATTTGAACTGATTGCAATAAACCGTTGCGGAAAGTTGCAAGTGAATCATTGTAGGTGAAAATAATGAAAATAATATTGACTTGAATGGTTCGCAACAAAATCTACAAGTTGCAACCATTTTTATGTTCAGATATGAAAGGTGTTTATAAATTTCTTGCTGGCCTTTAATCAGAAGTCCGCGTCACGTTGTCGGCCATTGCTGTGATCCACTGGGAGTTAAAGACAAATATTGCGGGTCACGTCCAGTACTTGTACTGGACGTGACCCGGGTCACGTCCAGTACAGGTACTGGACGTGACCTTAAACAGCGAGAATAACAGCAGGATGTGAATGAATGGTTTGCAAAACAGATGAGTTGATAAATGAGATACATGTTTAACATTTGAGTTTCTTTATACTGGAAACGTTTCTTAACGCAGTGGCTTCTTCAGAGAAGGTGGAAGATGAGGAGTTTGAGGTAATCAGTCCCTCAACCTGGAGTCAATGTGTTCAGTCCATCAGTCGTGACACAAGTGTCGAAAGTGTTGGACTAAACACCTCGACCCCAGGTTGAAGGACTGATTATCTCAAACTCCTCCTCATCTTACACCTTTCTCTACATTGGACTGAAGAAACCACTGCGCGGCAAAAACGTTTAATGAATACAGACACCCAAATGTTACAAATGTTACACATGTTACACAGTTACGTACTACCTTACGTGGATTTCCATGGTGTAATTATCCTATCGTACTTTCCCAGTTTAATTATGTAATTACTGTAGGTATAAGTTTGACAAAGACAATTTTTTTTATCTAAAACTTCAATTATAATCATTAAAACTGTAATTAATTACATTCTAGACCTGTTTTCCACAGCACCCCTGAGCTCCCAGTCCTAAGCCATTCACCCAAGGGCCTTCCCCACCATTATACACTATCGAGCCCTTAATCAAAAACCCCTGGGCCCCTGTCTTCAACCAAGCACCCGGAGCCCTTACCTATATAATCAGACAACCCTTCATGCCCCATACACAAAATCCCTGCCATCCCTCTCTTTATACCCATCCCTCCTCCCTTCCCACAGACACAAACACCTTGGTACCCACAAAGTGGTTCCGTTAGCGCTCAAGCTCCAATCATTGACTAATTATTTGTGTTAGGAGCGAGTGTTGCCCTGTCCTTCACCTGGTGTTGACACATGGTGTGGCGGAGTCAGTGTGGTGGGAGGCAGCTCCGTGTTTACACTGCGTGGTGCCGTGTTGACTTGTTGACACAATCTGTTAGTTGCACCCACCGCCAGCAACCTCTGTGCCACACATACTCTTCATTATTTTATTCATGAGAAACCAATAAACTCGTAGGGGTGATAAAACGCCTATGGAGTAGGAAGTAGGTTTAATGCTCCAGTTCTTAGAATCAAGACCTCTTCACCAGAATAAAAGCTAGACCCTCCCCCCCTCTTCGTAAATACAATATTTGTTTTTTCGCCTTGATAGATTTTCAGAATTTAAGGTATAACACGATGAAACGTCATTTTAATTACGTTATATTTGTAGATTTGCCTTAAATTTATCAAGCAATAATTTTAATATATACTCTGCTTCAAAATCTGGAAACTTAAACCTGCAGAGAACTTCTGAAAAAAAAAAATGTTAGCCACTTGCTCTCTCCTTAGACAAATTCTTCATTATACGTCATTGACTCAGATTTCATCATCAATATTATGAATTTTAAGTTACACACGAAGTGTCGAGTCTGGGCGTTAACTCACTTTTTTAAGTCCGTATTGACAACGTTCTTAAATTTTTCAACAAAAGCTGCCGCAATAAATCATAATCTATCGCTTCCTGTGTTCAAGAGACTGACACTTACTAAGTTGGTGTATTTTTAATAGTAAATTACAATGGTCATTACTATCTCTGGAAAATTTGGCGCAGTATGAGTAACCTACTTGTAGTGGCCCTTTACAACCTGATACAAAATAAGAGAGTAATGTATTACCACTAATCAAACCTCAGAGCATTGTATAGTACAAATATATTTATACTATACTGAAGGAGGAATGGACACCATGGAATACTTAAAACAATTAGAATAGTTTTATACATTAAATTTAAAGTAGAGAAGGCATTTTATGATTAGTATTCATTATTTACTATAAACCCACATTAGGTCAATTAATTATTTATACTTCCAATCACTATTAAACAGTGTTGCCAACAACACTGAGGAGAAATAAATCATTATCAGATCTCCATTAAAAAGACTTTTGTTATAACGAACTGTATAAAAAAAGCAAGAAACATTATTGGTTAATGTAGAGCCAATAAAATAAATATAACAAAAGAGTGGAAACAAATTAAACTGTTAATACCTTACCACAAAAACATAAACTGGAACATGAAAAAATGGGATCTGTACTATACACAACTGCACCCCGTTTCTTGCATACAGATTATTATTGTTAAGTATTTAACTCCAACCAATCATGCACATGATAAACATGCGGAAGTTTCACTAGAGAAACATACACACACACACACACACACACACACAAGGGGATCTGGACAGGCTGCAAGCCTGCTTTAATAAATGGTTCCTGGAATTTATCCCTACCAAGGTCAAAGCCATGAAGCTTGGGAAAGGTCAAAGAAGATAGCAGATGGAATATAGCCTAGGGTGTCAAAGACAGCAAAACTCACTCAAGGAAAAGTATCTTGGGATGAGCATCATTACGAGCACATCTCCTGACGTGCACATCAATCAAGTAACTGCTGCAGCTTATGGGTGCCTGACAAACTTGAGAATAGTTTCGACACTGGAAAATGCTGCACTAGTATGGAACCCACACCTAGTCAAACACGTCAAGAAACTGGAGAAAGTGCAAAAGTTTGCAACAAGACTAGTCCTGGAGCTAAGGAGTATGTCCAACGAGGAGAGGTTAAGGGGGCTCAACCTGACGACACTGAAAGACAGGAAGGATAGGGAGGACATGATAGTGACGTATAAAATACAGAGAAATTAACACGGTGGACAGTGCCAGAATGTTAGAGAGATGGACACGAGAACAAGGGGACACAACTGAAAGTTAACAACTCACATGAGTCATAGATATGTTAGGAAGTATTTCTTCAGCCTTATTCTTGTTAGGAAGTGAAATAATCCGGAGAGTGAAATAGTGGAGACAGTCCATACATAGCTTTAAAATGAAGTACGGTAAGGCTCTTGGAACTGGGAGGAATGGACCTATTAGCGATCAGTCAGGAGCTGTGACTCGTCACCTGCGACCTCAAATGGGTAGTACAAATAAATGAGTACAGACGCACACACACACACACACTGCACGTTCTGGTAAACATCAAAAATATTTTTCTCCCTACGGTTTCTTAAAATAAATTATATGTAACAGCATCATCAAGCAAGAGTCTCAGAGCAAGGGGTGGATCCAAGAATTGACAAGGAAAGAGAAGGTCATCCTTGTCTGTACCGTTGGGGATGATGATAGCCTTCCGTGTGCACCGCACACGCAATGGTGCATCGCACACGCAATGGTACAGCGGACCATTGTGTGTGCAGTGCACAATGACTAATGCCTTAGAAGGCATAAAGTGTAGATCTATCATAAGCTACTGGTGGGGTGGGGTACTGCTTCTTGAAACCTGTGTCTATAGTCACAATAGTGACAGGCAATAATCTCTTCAGTGAAAAATTTTTCCTGGTTGAGGCAGATTGCGCACACAGTTGTGCTATGCTGAATTCATGGCTTAAAAATGTCATTATTTATATATATATATATATATATATATACATACATATATATACATACATATATATACATACATATATATACATACATATATATACAAGGAATTCGCAAGAGCAGGCGAAATATACACAAACACTGATCTCTGACTGAAGGAGACTCGAACCTACGATCCTAGGAACAAGGTACGAAGTGCTATGCCAATCTACCCACACTGGACAATACCTTGCCGTGTAGCTTGCGCTACACGTTGATCCAAGGCAGCCAGCTTTCAGGGAGAAGGCTTACAGCTTTTCATCTCATCCCTGCATGCATCAGCCTTACTAGAGATTTTAACAATGCAAGGAATTCGCAAGAGCAGGCGAAATATACACAAACACTGATCTCTGGCCGAAGGAGACTCGAACCTACGATCCTTAGAACAAGGTACGCAGTGCTATACCAATCTACCCACAATGGACAATACCTTGGGGTGTAGCATGAGCTACACGTTGATCCAAGGCAGCCAGCTTTCAGGGAGAAGGCTTACAGCTTTTCATTTCATCCCCTGCATGCATCAGCCTTACTAGAGATTTTAACAATGCAAGGAATTCGCAAAAGCAGGCGACATATACACAAACACTGATCTCTGGCCGAAGGAGACTCGAACCTACGAACCTTAGAACAAGATACGCAGTGCTATACCAATCTACCCACACTGGACAATACCTTGGCGTGTAGCTTGCGCTTCACGTTGACCCAAGGTAGCCAGTTTTCAGGGAGAAGGCTTACAGCTTTTCATCTCATCCCCTGGATGCATCAGCCTTACTAGAGATTTTAACAACGCAAGGAATTCGCAAGAGCAGGCGAAATATATATATATATATATATATATATATATATATATATATATATATATATATATATATATATATATATATATATATATATATATATACATATATATATATATATATATATATATATATATATATATATATATATATATATATATATATATAATCCTAGGTAGTAGGTTGGTAGACAGCAACCGCCCAGGGAGGTACTACCGTCCTGCCAAGTGAGTGTAAAACGAAAGCCTATAATTGTTTTACATGATGGTAGGATTGCTGGTGTCTTTTTTCTGTCTCATTAACATGCAAGATTTCAGGTATGCCTTGCTACTTCTACTTAAACTTAGGTCGCACTACACATACATGTACAAGCATACATATACACACCCCTCTGGGTTTTCTTCTATTTTCTTTCTGGTTCTTATTCTTGTTTATTTCCTCTTATCTCCATTGTGAAGTGGAACAGAATTCTTCCTCCGTAAGCCATGCGTGTTGTAAAAGGCGATTAAAATGCCGGGAACAAGGGGCTAGTAACCCCTTCTCCTGTATAAATTACTAAATTTAAAAAGAGAAACTTGTTTTTCTTTTCGGGCCACCCTGCATCGGTGGGATACGGCCGGTTTGTTGAAAGAAGAAAGAATATATATATATATATATATATATATATATATATATATATATATATATATATATATATATATATATATATATATATATATATATATATATATATATATATATATATATATATATATAATCACTAAACAAGTGATTTCGAATCATTTACCGAACTGCAGCAGGCCAGGGCTCGACCCCACGACACATTGTCCCGCGTCAAGAGACAACACAACGTACATGTATAATGATTTTAACATCTATATCAATTTAGAGAGTAATACTGCAAATCAATGATTTTATATTTATAAAGAACACAGAGGCAAAATGCTGTGACTGGAACAATGCATAAATAACCAGCGAAGTTTCACTCATCATGAAGTTTCTTTCTCCTTTGTTTTAATTCCAATTTATCTAAAATATTTTTTGAAATGTATTAAAATGACTAAAAGGTATTAAATTATTTAAGTATATAATTATCGCTATCTTCCCAAATCTTGACAATAACCGCTTCCTCTTTCATAAAATTGGCTTGTGTTATTATTCAGGCTTCATAGGCCTACTCTAAGCAATAGCCTTTGATTCCCAAATTTAACAAATCGTTCAATAACGTTGTCATGGCCAACTAAAATATAGTGCATGTGAGACATCTAGCTGAAGAAAAGGCGATACGAGTCATCAGTGGAAACATAAACACATATGCAGTATAGTGAGATTGTTTATTGACTACGTTTCGCCCACACAGTGGGCTTTATCATGTCACAAATAGCTCTATCTGGGTAAAGAGTACATGTACTCTTTACCCAGGTAGATCTATTTGTGACTTGATAAAGTCCACTGTGTGGGCGAAACGTAGTCAGTAAAGAATCACATTTGTGCTTATTTTTCCATCGTGTCGGTATTTTATACCATTTATCTCCAACGTGTCAGCAGACAAGTTTTTCAACCGGCGTAAAGCAGGAAGGTCAACATTCAGTAACCGCTACTCTCACAGGTAAAATTACAATTATCAGCGAGAAATGTGTATGTTTGATGCTTGTGTTTCATTATATTCATTAATTATGGACGATTTGGTACAGTTTTATTAATATTTTAGGGGGGGGGGGTCAAGGCATTTAATTTCCCGAAGATCAACAGCAACTTCAAATTTATTTTTATTAGTACAAATAACTTTTGGTGGTGACAAAAAAAAAATTGAACATAATTTTTGATATCAGAATCCATTTTAATTATTTTTCATGGTACTGAAACGTCAAGAGAATTTTCCCTTCTGTTAATGTCCAGCTGCAACACTAGGATTTTCCCTTTGAGCATCGAATATTTCAGTGAGTCGACACACTATTCCAATCATTACGGAACAGGTTTCTCTCTATGGCTCTAATAAAGTAGTTAAACCATTAACTAAATTACTGGCAAATTAAGAATCACTGATTCCCACTGAAATAATTTTTGTCTGGCTTTAGTTATCTTTGCTTTTATGTGCAGAAGTCAGTAACTGTCTCAGTTTAGTAAAGCAGCTAAACTTAATATTTACTAAAAAGTTATTTTGAATAGTTTTTATGTTTACGTTTTTCATGCAAAAAAAAAAAAAAAAACTTTCAGAGTGGCCCAGGTGGGTTTATGGTCCTCCCTTGATCTCCCCCACGTCCCCCCACATCCCAGTGGATCCGAGTCTGCTTAAAAGCTTGTATTACACCCGTGCCGGAGACAACCACTGACGTAGCCACCCACTTCATTCCCCCTTAGAGCAGTTATTTACCCTACAAGTAGCTCTGACTAGCAATGAATTAACCAAAAGCGGTAAAATGCAAGTTGCAAGAGATTTCTCTGATCTTTTCTCCTTTTCTTTCTTCCTAGACCGCCAGGAGACACAACTTGAGCGTACGCAAGTGACTGGTCCCGCTAAATTAATGACAATTTCAGAAGAAAACTAAAATCTTTGGTAAACAAGACGGAACATTCAAGAAAAACAAATAAATTTACATAGCCTAAAGTAAACGTGTAAACGACTTGAGGTAAACACTGAGGCAACTTAAACGGACAAGATAAACAGGTGCTGTCAGACAGCTAATATTTTGTCCTGCTCCTGAAGAGGCAAGTGGGAAAGTTTCCATAGTAAAACGAACGTACATGAGAGGAAAAAGTTTTTACCTTTTGTCAATTACGTATTTGTTGTTACAGAAGCAATAAATATTCGCAGTGTTCCATCTTTGTCATAATAATTTACGTTTGGTTTTCCAAAAGGTGTTACGCACAACAGTCCACTAACATCCAGATGATTATTTGCTTTTAGGTGAAAGCAGATAGCAAGTGAAAGTAGATGTGCCCACACGTCTTTCTTAGGAAACAAATAAGAGTTTTTTTTATCGCTAGTTGAGTTCACTAATGTACAGAACACATGAGTGCATGTGTCAGTCCTCCTAGAGTTGTTTACAGGGGTCGATACATAGCTCATGGTCCCGCCTGTGAACTGCTACCGACCGATTTTACTGATGACTGGCCTCCAGGACCAGATCAATTACTTACCTACTCTTGAATCTGTGTATGTTCGTCTCCACCACCATCAGCGTGTACTTCGTACCCCTGTGTCACAGCGGCTCTTTACCTGAAGCATGTCTCCTAGCTCCTTTTAGAAATTTGGAACAGCCTTTCTATATCCGCTATCTAATCCTCTGAGCATTTTGTACGCCATGATCACGTGCCCTAGTGTTATTACCTATATGTAGGTAGGTACACCTTTGTACCTACAAGAGCAGATTTTATTCACGGGAAAGCACTAACTCGTCGAGGTGATGCAGTCGGGGGAAATGGGAAGTAATCAGATTTGATACTAGAACGATAGATTATAAGAACCATCCAAACAGAAAAAAGCTGTCCCAATTATGGCAGTTTTCAAAAGAGATGCCCGATAATATACAGGGGAAAGTACCTGAGAATATTTTTCCTCAACTGCGCACTGCTAGAGCAACTTAATGGAGTGGAATATACGGGAAAGAGAGAAAAGTATCAAATAAACTGAGTGAAGAGCAGGGAGTCCATGCGTACAAGAGAACACTGGCAGCATCCGTAACCAAAGACTCTTCAGCATATTACCAGCAGACATCAGAAACACTGCCGGAAAGAATATAGAAGTATTCAATAAGCTGGACAGCTTACTGCTACAAATGCGGGATCAGCCGGTTTGTGAAAATTGTGGGTCTGCGAGCCACTAGCATAAACAGTCTTGTTGACTAGGAGGTCAACAAGGAAGCCTGGTCTCAGATCGGGTTCTGAGGGTAGAAGAACCCTCGAAACAGTTTACAGGCAATACAATAGCTCTTTGGAAGCATCAGGGAAGCCCCTGTAAAGAACAAGGAGCTGAACCACGCTCGTGGTGTCCTGTAGTCAGTGCTTAACTGGCTACATAAATATAACTTTTTACTGCCAGTGGTTGTTGCGCTTATTACCGTCTCAGTGCTCGAACGCTCAACTATTATTATTTTTATTTAGAGGGAAGCGCTAAAGCCGTAGGGGTTCTACGACGCCTGGTGGGAACGGGAGATAAATCAGGTTCGATTCAAGGAACGGGAGGACAGGTTCAATTCTCTGCATCAAGAACCCTTCACCAGCACCTAGAAACCCCCCCTTCCCCCACCATCCCCCCAGGAGGGACCACTGGGCGAAGAAATTTTCTGCTATCCTTTTTCATAGTTTTTGCGTCAGTTCACTTAGTTATTACACTTAAAACAAAGGGGGAGCGTTGAGCCTTGGTAAACACGAGGCGCCGCTTATCATTTTACAGCTGTGGTGCGGAGAGACGTGGTGTGAAGTACCGATGAGGTGGAAGAAGAGAGATGGTGCGTAATGCGGCCCTTTACTGTTTGTGACTTGATAAACCCCAGTGTGTGGGATAGGTAGGGTAGGATTCGTCAGGAAATAGGACAAACGCTTCCTGACGCGAGTCTTAGTCATATGATGGCCCGCCATTGCAGCTTTTGGTCATCTGACCGAGGCCCTCCGCTGGCTTACCGGTCCACTCCTTTAGAAATTAAGTTCAGTAGGACGTTATTATTACTGTATGGGCGAAACGTTGTCAATAAAAGATGGCAAAGATACTGATTTTGTGTTTCTTTCCACAACTGTGTTGTTACACTAAAAGAACTTAGAAATTTTCTTTATTTTCTCAAATTCTTTAATTTTCTCAATTATGTATTTATCGTGTGTGAACGTTTTCCTCGTGTCAGGCAATGAAGGAATATTTTTTAGGATTTTCTTTTCATATATCAAAATTCAGTACAGCTCGAGACCTGAACAAGAAGTATTTCCGACTTCTTATCTACCCACACTGCCATTCTTATTTTTTTTTTTTAGCTGAAGGCGCGGAACTGCACCTGTGGATGCCACACATTAACCGTGGACGCCACACATTAACCGTGGACGCCACACAGCACCCGTGGACGCCACACATCACCTATGTGCCCTGTGTGCGCCATACAGCACCCGTGGGCGCAATACATTACCAACTGTGTGCGCCATGTAACACATTAAAATTCCATTTTTGGCCTAACCTACATAGTGAACAGCACTTTTAAGCATATCTCAGTCCATGTGTCTACAGTCTACATATTTCTCTCTATATCCCATATATGAACCTCTGGTAACTTTCGTCAGTAATGCCGCCTCATTACCTATGCTGCTTCCTAAACTTAATATCACACATTACGTTCTCGAGGTCTATTTCCAGTTTCACCTTGCCATTACATGTCACTTACCCGTATTTATATATATATATATATATATATATATATATATATATATATATATATATATATATATATATATATATATAAAAATATATATATATACATATATATATTTATATATATATATATATATATATATATATATATATATATATATATATATATATATATATATATATACAAGTATATTTATATATATGTGTGTGTGTGTGATGAATGGTTTTGAAAACCGACAAGATGAAGATTGAGACACTTATGCAACATATGGGAATCTTTATTGAAGAAACGTTTCGCCACACAGTGGCTTCATCAGTCCAATACAAAGCAGAAAGGTGTAAGGAGAGGAGGAGTTTGAGGTAATCAGTCCCTCAGCCTGAAGTCGATGTGCTCAGTCCATCAATCTTGTAGAATGTACAGCATAGGGCCGTAGACATGGCTTATATACTATAGTCAGGTGAGGCGAAGCGGGAGGAGGCGGGGTCATAGTGGTACCATCCACTAGTCGAAGTAGGAAGCGAGTCAAGTATGAAACAAGCATTTCCCCTCTGGATGGCCATGCTGTGGCGCTGGAACATGAAAGTGGCTGCTTTTGGGTCCCTGATGGTGTCGATGAGTCTGGAACCCAGTTCTTTTAGGAAACATGTGGCGTTTTTTCCCAATGATCCCAAGGTCTCTGATCCCACTGGGACAAATTGATATTGCTGGCTTATGTGCCTGTACTTGCCGATCTTGTACTCCTCCCTGTGATCAGTAGGTCCTCTCTGTCACCCGACACTGTGATGGATGTAGGTGTCAGCCAATGTCGACACACAGGTATAGTCCCATGCTAAGAGCTTGCTATTCTTCCAAGGATAGATGGTGATCCCGTCGGGGTTGTTTGCTGGGTTGTGGGTATTGTTGGCTGCTGGTGATCGGGGCTCTCTCTCGGCTGGGCATCCAGCTGTAGCAAAGGTTCTCTTTATGATGTCGTTGACTTCATTGTGACTTGCATGCCAGCCCTTGGTTTTGGAACAGTTAAGACCATGTAGACCATATTGGTCGGCTTGCGCATCGCCGGAAATACACGTATATTCCGTGTGAATTGGGGCAGCAAGGCACAGAGCCACTGCAATACGGAAATTATATATATATGTAGAGAGAGAGAAGAATTCACGTGTTTCAAACATATTTTTTTTTTTTTTGAACGTGTCCACTTTTGTTGCCTTGTGTACCAGGAACAGCCAGTGTTGACGGCTCTGTAAGATGGGTAGCCTTCCCAGGCGCCCGGGGCATCTTGCCCCGGAGTGATAACATCTGCAGAGTTATTACAAGTCGGTGATCAACTACTTATGGAAGAAACTCGTGAGGGAAACCGCTTCATATATCTCTCTCAATAACAGCTCCCATCTGGGCTTTGTTGGCTGGATCATCGCGACTTTGGGTTCGATCCTCACTCTGATCGCCCTCCGAAGAATCCAAGACGCTAATAACTCAATGATTGGATGCTACTGCACGTGGGAACCTCACCTCAAGGCACTGGGGAGACAGAGACCACTATTCCCTGCGCAGTCTCGCGATCTAGCAAAGTCTCGGTAATCGAGAATCGTGGTGAGTATATCTGGCTCTCCCCGCTAATTATAACTTTAAATCGAGCATGAAAATGACGGGGCAGGAGAGTGGTAAACTGAGATACGTCGTAAGGGTCAAGGACACACGTATAGATTGCGAGATAATCGATCTTGGAGGTGCAACGTGTCAGCTTCGTGCTCTTCCAACCTCGAGAACAAGAACGACCTCGCTCAGGTCACCTGATGAAAACCTTTCCATGTCTTCAACAACATAATATATATATATATATATATATATATATATATATATATATATATATATATATATATATATATATATATATATATATATATATATATATATATATATATATATATATATATATATATATATGTAACCACGAACGAGTGGTATTGAATCAATAACAACACTGCGACTAGTCGAGGATTCGAACCCATGTCGTTTTGGCCCACCCCATTGTGGGCGAAAATCGCACATGACGCTCCAACCCACAGGACCACGCAATCCTACAAGAATCATTCAACCAGCGTAGTTGGGTGATTTACCGTGATTTGTGTGATTCTTGTAGGATTGCGTGGTCCTGTGGGATAGATCGTCATGTGTGATTTTCGCTCACCATGAGGCGGGTCAAAACGACATGGGTTCGAATCCTCGGCTAGTCGCAGCGTTGTTATTGATATACATATTTATATATATTATATGTATATATATATATATATATATATATATATATATATATATATATATATATATATATATATATATATATATATATATATATATGTCGTGCCGAATATGTAAAACCGGTCAATTAGCAAGAACTCATTTAAAATTAAGTCCTTTCTAAAATTTTCTCTTATACGTTTAAAGATATATTTTTTTCATTAATGTTAAGGTAAAAATTTTTAATTTTGCCCCAAAACAATCTTAGAAAACTTACCTAACCTTAATATAACAAGAACAATTTATTCTAGCCTAACCCAACTAAATATATTTTAGATTTGTTTACAATAATTTAATACTAAACAAATACTGTGAAATATATTTTTTTCGTTAGGTTCAGAATGATTTTGGCGAAATTATTGCATACACAAATTTTCACTTGTCCTATATGGCAAGATGAGCGTTGCTATTTAAGCCAAGATGGCAAGTTCTGCCTATTCGGCACGACATATATATATATGAATGAGTGGGGATTCGAAACGTGGTCTTTGTATGTAGCAGGCACGAAGTTGTTACGACGGAACTTACAATAGGATATTACAAACAGCACTTGTTTGACAATAGGTCTGCTACCTGCAAGGAGCGCCGATCAAGTGAGATACCCGGGAGTGCAGACACACGGCGGGGCGTGCAGAGACAAGCTGTCGCTCGGTAACAAAGAAGCGGTAGCTTGTTTCAGGATGCTCTTACGTGATTGGCTGTCACGATCCCTGCCTATCAGCCAGCAGAGTAACATGCAAATGAGCTCAGTGTAATACCCTATTGTTAACTTTAGGGGAAAGCTCCAAACACGTACGAGTCATTCAGTACCTGATGGCAATCACATTTAATCTCAGGAAGCAGAAGTTAGCTCCAGATCCCAGATCAAGAACCTTTAGCCCTTGAAAGGTTTCAGTACCGAAGCAGTGTTGTGTTAAATTCTTTAATACTCTACTGTGTTCATTGAGTAAAATTTTAGAAACCAATGACCTCGTCTTGCAAGTTGATTGGTGAAAAACAGAATACTGTGAAATGCATTTTGCAACTATTCTCTAAAACTTTACTGTGAATATTATTGTGATCTCTTTTAGTGAATAGAAATATTAGTGTTTCTGGCAGTGTTTGAGCATTGCACATCCCGACTCACGAAATCGTAATGATACGACTACAAACAAACCACGGTACGGGTGGGGATTGAACTCGCACCAAGCGAGTTGTAAAACCTGGCCACGGTGGCATGCGTGCTGGCCTGTTTTGCGACGCACCAGCCGGAATTCAGCCCCCAACTCGTACCTTGGCTTGCACATCCCCCTCCCAATACACAAGTGGTGTCCCACGAAAATCTCTACTTTCCCTATAAAGTTTATACGTATTTCATATAAATTGTCTAACAAAATAAATAGTTACAGACACATAAAAGAATATTAATGTGATTTAGCCAAATAGAGTCTAACACCAACTTATTTCAGGTCAGAAATAAGATATTCACCAATTACATCACAGAAACTATTCGATTAATAAAACTGGCACATCATAACTGTTTCCTTTGAAGGAAACACATCGGCCATGGAAGTTTCAAGCTGATCAGAAGATGCATTGTCTAGTGATTGCACAAAATTTAGTAAAATTGTACCTACGTAACCTAAACCCTTGAAGCGATCCATCCTTTCCATACGCTTCTCGAGTGTTGAAAATTTTAGGCCTGACGAACCTGTCCCCACCTATGACCCGGGGACAATAATCTGGGAATGGCCTTTATAGCGTTGCGTGTTAGGCGCCCATGCACGTAAATAGCCCCTTGAATCTTGTCCAAGAAAAATTGTACAAGTGTTGAAAATTTGAAGCCGATCCAACAAGGCGTTCACGAGAAATAAGCGAAAATGTGGGATAAAGAAAACTAAATTATAGCTGAGAAAGTTTCGAAAAATATAAGAATCTCCCGTCCTTAAATTAAAAAAAAAAAGAGATGTAATCCGAGATTTTTTTCAGTATATTTTTCTGCTTTACATCCTTTTAAAAATTCTCAATAATCCTGTAAGAAAAAATATTATATTTTTATTTGTTTACAAATGCAGTTTGATAAAACTGACAGCTTAAAATTAATACAAAAATATTTCTCATTGAGATTCACCAGCATTTAGGGTTTGAAGTTGATCGGAAGAGTCATTCACTAGTTATTTCACGGGGAAACAATTTGCTTAATAAAATAAGCAAAATGAAGTTTACTAAGCTCAATCTGTCGTCGCACAGGCTGCATTTTATCTATGCCAATCATGAATATTTTTTACTTCCTAAGTAAATACTGCGCGTATATATACAGATATATACCTGACACTGGACTGGTACTTACCTGGATGATAGTAGTCTGTCGTGGGTTGCCATGACCTGAGACCAATAATATCAACCCCCGAAGATCAGTGTTTTCTGGTGCCGCAGCCTTATTAAAGCCAACGGTAAACTGATAAACATATACCCACAGCAAAGATAGACTAGTCTAGCCGCGATCTGAATTATTACATCCACAACAGAGAAGTTTCAGAGGTAGAGCTAACCACTGGTTACAGTCTCGCATAGGTCATAATCACGCAGCTCTTGCGCACACATACAAAAAAATCAGAACAAAACATACAAGGTGAAGGCACTTGTTTCATGCAGTCAAGGTATAAATTAATTTGATTCAACTATTAATTTCAGCAGCCAGTCTAGTATATCAGAACTCCAGCAGGTAAACTACTCAGCAGCGTAGTCCTTCGTGCGTTCATTCGTTATTTTTCTTGGTGACATTCCTATCTTGTTTTGCAGAAAATCTCAAATATCTCAAATCTGGAAGAGATTTGGTTAAGCCTAAAATGTTCCGGCAACGCTGGCCCCTGCAATAAAATAGGAGGTCGGGATATTTTTTTTGTTAGAAGTCAAAATTGCTCCTGATGCTGATCTTATTCATGCCCTGAAGAAAACGATTTAATTAATGTTTCAGTCGCGAGGGTATAGTTATCAAACACTTAGACAAACTAAAACAGAATAAGTCTCTGGTTCCCGATGAACTTTATTCAAAGGTGCTTCAAGAAAGGAAAACTTAGTTAACCGCTAACAAGCCTGTTGAACTCATCATTACAAACTGGTACACAAATAACCCGCACATAAAAGAGAGAAGCTTACGACGACGTTTCTGTCCGACTTGGACCATTGACAAATTCACACTGTGTGACTTTGTCAATGGTCCAAGTCGGACCGAAACGACGTCGTAAGCTTCTCTCTTTTATGTGCGGGTTATTTGTGTATCGTTCCAGTCTCGGTATTGTGCCTTTTTTGTTATTTATTACAAACTGGTGTTGTGTCGGAGAGGTGGAAGATGGCTAATGTAATTCCCATTTTTAGATCAGCGGATGACTCAGTCACTCAGATTACTGCCCAGTAACCCTGACATCAATAGTAGGCAAATTATTAGAATCAATTATAGATGATATAATTAGAATCCACCTTAATGAGCAGAATTTGATCAATGAATTTCAGCACTGACATTCTTTAATGAAGCATTTGAGGCAGTGGAGAATGATAAAGAATATGATAAAGAATATGATGCTGTTTATTTGGATTCCAGTAAGACCATCGATAGAGTACCTCTCAAAAGACTGTTTTGAAAAGTGGCAGTTCATGGTGTCATGGTATAGGTCGTAAAGTTCTAATATGGATCGAACCATGTCTGACCAATAGGAAGCAGTCTGCATTAATGGGGACATAAGTGGTTTTAGGTTCAATTTTGTTCAAAATAAACATTAATGACCTTTGTGATGAATGGTTTGAAAAACCGACAAGTTGAAGATTGAGACACTTATGCAGCATATGGGAATCTTTATTCAGGAAACGTTTCGCCACACAGTGGCTTCATCAGTCCAATACAAAGAGGAAGGCGTAAGGAGAGGAGGAGAATGAGGTAATCAGTCCCTCAACCTGGAGTCGATGTGTTCAGTCCATCAATCTTGTAGAATGTACATTCTACAAGATTGATGGACTGAACACATTGTATTGGACTGATGAAGCCACTGTGTGGCGAAACGTTTCCTGAATAAAGATTCCCATATGCTGCATAAGTGTCTCAATCTTCAACATTAATGACCTTGATGAAGGAATAACGAGTAACATGAATAAATTCACTAATGATACAAAAAAATACCAATTAACAGATTCTACGGAGGATACCAAAAAACTTTAGGAGGAGCTGGACAAATTAATTTCATGGTCTGAAAAGTGGCAGATGTAGTTCAATGTGGACAAGTGTAAAGTCCTACTTCATGGGCATGAAAATAACCGTCAGAGTTATAATTAGATGACGTAGAGTATGATCATGAAGAATGTGGAAAAGACTTGGGAGTTATGGTAAGCAGAAATCTAAACCAAGACAACAGTGCTTCTTGGATGTAAGGAGCCTACTTGTTCCAACTACTGCCACACAGATTGCATTCCAGAAGGAGAATTTTGTTGCAGCCAGGTTGAAAATTTCAGAAAATTTAAGGATATCCATAATCCTGTGGTATATGTGGATACAAGCCTGGAGCTACAGGAGGAAGGTTCAGAAGTCCTACCTCAGGGACTCCTGTCCAAAGATCAAGACTGCCCTCTTGGGCTGTGTTGTAAAGTTGCAGCTAAGATAATCCATCACAGGGAAGCACTTCATGAGCTCCTCAAATCATTAGATAACCTACAAGCTATTGTAGAAGGCCAGTGCAAGCCTGCATCAAGTGACATAAGCTGATCAGCTGATGGCGACACTATTGACAAAGACTGGAAGTCCCACACTGAGCTTAACTCAGGGGTAAACAACTGGTGGAATTCTGTCATCGCTAAGGTCCCACAGACTGACAGAGTTCAAAACACTACCTTTGGGAATTCTAACACAATTCCTCTGACCACCACAGAGGGAACAAATCCTCTTCCCAGCAACGTGGGAAGCCTTGGATCTGTTAATTCTCCTACACCTGACATCTCTGCTTCAGCCACTGCCAGTCTACTTGACAGTGCACATACCATCTCTGATCCTACACCTGTCAGCACACCTGCCGATACTATTCTAGAATCTGGTAGTAGTGCTTCGACAGCAAGTTCTGAGCCAGGAGTTTCTCCACCAGAGAACGGTGCAGTTAGTAATCAGGGAACTATCACTGCACCTGATCACCTACTGCGCCGAAGTACGAACAGCAGGGACACATCTGTCAGAACTGGTAGAGGGCGGGGTAGAGGACGTGGTAGAGGACATGGAGGAGGAAGACATCTACAGCCGTCTCACCCTCCACTAACACAGTTCCAGCGGCAGAATCTGAGGACAAATCTGCGAAACACAGGAGGTGCAACAAATCCTAGTCCACCCTCCCAGGCACCTAGGCTGTGCTCTCGCTGTCACCGGAAGGGGCACTCTGCCAACAACTGCCTGCGAGATACCAGGTGTAATTACTGCTACAAGAAAGGACATAAGGAGGACCAGTGTCGGAAGAAAAAGGAACTTGACAGACAGGGCCACCTGTTTAGAGACCTGTTCTCAGAACAAACCAGCAGGATCTCTGAATTGGTAAAGACTCTCACACGTCACCCACTTAGCTACTCCTATCCCAGCCCAGCAGGTGGGATTGGGCCTTATACAAGACCACAGACCTACATCCCTGCAGCTGCCTCAGTACCCTACCTCTCTCAAGGGCAGGCACCTTGCATTCCCTACATACCCACCACCTCAAGCTGACCACTTCATCATGAGGAGCCAGTCTATCAGCATCCTGTCAGCCAACATTAGAGGTTTCATTACTAATGTTGGAGAGCTCACACATAGCTTTGTGAACACTCGACGTCCCGACATGATAGCTGTTGTTGAAACATTTTTGGATGACAGGACTCCAGAAAATTTTGCAAGAATTGCTGGCTACACCTCATGGATGAGAAGAGACAGGCAAGGGTAAGGAGGTGGTGTTGCTGTGTGCTTCTCTAAAAGTGTTCATGCCCAGCACATAGATGTTGCCACCCCCTACACATCTTGAAATGATGTTCTTCAAGCTCTGTATAAACACTAGTACCTCTGTACTAGCATGTGCAATGTACAGACCTCAGTGGCAACACGCAGACCCTATCAACTTCCTAATGGAAAATATTGACTCCCTTCTGCTACAACACAACTGTCAACATATTATAATTGTTTGTGACCTCAACCAGCACCTTATACAGAGGGACTTTGATGACCTTCTTGCAGTGTTTGACATGAGAAACTTTGTTGATTTCCCTACTCATATCTCTGGCTCCTCCCTTGACCCAGTAGTGAGTGATCTGGCAGAAGGCATAGTCACTTGTCAACCCCTCGGCTACGTTGGATCGTCTGACCACAAGGCTGTTTTTACCACACTTAAGATCCCAACAGAACGAGGTGAGGAGTCCACACGCACGACCTGGCTATGGGAAAGAGGTAATTGGCCAGCCCTTTGCTCTGAGCTCGCCACCACCGACTGGAATGCTCTTCTCCAGGGGGATGTTGACAACCAAGTGAAAGCCTTCACTGGACACATCCTTAATCTGCAACAAGAACACATTCCTCACCGGCAATATGTGACAAAGCCTACAGATCAGCCTTGGTTTGGCTTTCGTTGTAGAGAGGCTGCTACTGCTAAGTACAAAGCATGGCGAAGGTATAAGAGACATCCTACCACCTATAACAGGAACTTGCACATGCAAGCCTGTAGGCATATGGGTGATGTTCAAAAGTGGGCCATTGCTAAATGGGAGGTGGACACTAAAAGAAAGTTAGCATCAGGTAGGGTAGGCTCCAAAACCTGGTGGTCCCTGGTCAAGGACAGACAAGGTTATCTGCCTGATGAACTTATTCCACCTCTAAATCGACAGGATGGGACCACCTCTACTAGTAGTCAAGAGAAGGCGGACCTCTTTGCTGAACACTTTGCTACCAAAATGCAAGTTCCTGATCCAGCAAGGGACCCTCCTTGGCTAGCTGCAAGAACTGTGTCAAAACTGTCAGTGGTGACAATAAGGCAGGAGGAGGTGCATTTCCTTCTTAAATCGCTTGACCAAGAAAAGGCTGTGGGCCCAGACAAGTTGAGCCCAAGATTGTTGAGAAGATGTGCAGACCAGCTGGCAGCTCCTCTAACTCGCATCTTTCAGCACTGCCTAGTACAGTGTAAATGGCCCTCTCCATGGAAAGAGGCAAATGTAGTCCCTGTTCACAAAAAGAAGAGCAGAGCAGAAATCAGCAACTACAGACCAGTGTCACTCCTGTCAATCACTGGTAAGATCCTTGAGACAATAATCTCAAGACAAATGACAGATTTTTTTGACTACCACTCACTACTTTGTGATCGTCAATATGGCTTCAGGAAAGGTTACTCTGCTGCTGATCTGTTGTTAAACCTCTCCACTAAGTGGCACCAGTCACTGGATGAATCCAAAGTCAGCTGTGTGGTAGCACTGGACATTGCTGGCGCTTTCGACCGGGTGTGGCACCAGGGCCTCTTAGCAAAACTTCAAGCACTGGGAATTGCAGGCTCTACGCTATGTCTCCTCAGTGATTACCTTCATGGTAGATCTCTAAGTGTAGTCCTCAATGGAACGGAATCAGCAAGGCATCCTATTGGGGCAAGCGTTCCACAAGGAAGCGTGCTGGGTCCACTGTTATGGAATGTCTACTTCAACGACCTTCTTCATCTCATCCCAGAATCACATGCATATGCAGACGACTGTACACTGACATTCACTTATCCAAGAGAAGAAATGCCAGGTGCTCTAAGCTACATCAATCACCAGCTGAGAGCTATATCAGCTTGGGGAAATAGATGGCAAGTAACATTTGCACCTGAGAAAACGCAAATGATGATCGTCTCTAGGCACCATGATGGTAATGCTGGTGCAGTAGTAAGGATGAATGGGACGATGTTGGCACCTGGAGAAGAAGTTGATATCCTTGGGGTGAAATTTGACTCCAAACTAACCATGAAGAACCATGTTGTAAATCTTGCAAACAAGGCAGCCAGGAAGCTTACAGCACTTCGCCGTATCTCGCATCTGCTTGACAGTAGGGGTTGCAAGATCCTGTACGAGGCACAAGTACGCTCACACCTTGAGTATGCTCCACTTTCTTGGTTTGCCTGCCCCCCCTCTCATCTGCGACTGCTTGACAGAGTAGAGAACAGAGCAAGACGTCTCATCTCTCGCCTGGACCCATCCTGGATAGATCTGTCATTTCAGCAGAGCCTTCAACATAGGAGGGATGTGGGTGGCCTTACTGTTATGTACAAGGCCAATATTGTCAAAATACCACACTTGGATCCACTTCGAGGACAGCGTGAAACAAGCTTTTATGCCACAAGACGGGCAGAAAGCAGCAACTTCACTCTGGCTGTACCCTTCTCCAGAACATCACTCCATCTGAGATCATACATACCCAGGATGACTCGAGTATGGAACACATTCGTACAGCATAATGATGTCAACGAGATAAAGTCAGTTGATCAAATGAAAATGCTGGCCAACAGATGGCTCCAACTTCATCCTGTCCCGTACTTGTATGTCTCATAACAATAAAAATGCTTTCAAATGAGCTGATGTAGGTAACAGCTCTTAGCTTGCCAATAAAGTTAGGAATCCTTAACCTGTAATATAGCTGTCAATAAAGCTAGGGATCCTTAACCTTGTCAAACCCTGTGTAAAAAAAAAAAAAAAGTGTGCCCAATAAGGCTAACGGATTGCTTGTAGTTATATCAAGGATAAATTAGACACATGTGCAACACTTAGGTATCTTTCATGAGGAAGCGTTTCGCCACGCAATGGTCTCATCACTCCTATTCAAAGAAAAATGGTGAAGCTCGGTAGGAGTTTGAGCTAATTAGTCCCTCAGCCAGGAGTTGATGTAATCTGTCCATCAGTCTTGAAAAGAATCTTTTCGTCAATAAAGGTATCCATCTGTTGCACATGTGTCTAATTTATGAACTTGTCGGTTCTATGAACCATTTATCTACAGTCCAAAAGTTATTTTACAACTCTACACGTCACTATTAAGGCCATAGATCATGCAGCTCAGTTTTTGTCACCATAATACAGAATGGATATATATGCACCGAAGAACACACAGAGAAAGAACACCATGTCTTTGATGACAGTAATATTACTTAATTTGATTTCTTCAGGATCTGAATAATTATTAATTACTACCCAGCCCCAGTTGTCAGTGGTCCTATTTCCCCCCCCTGATCTTTGCCCTATATTTTTGGAAAAACGTTTTGGATTTGTCTTCGATTCACTAGCTACTGTAATTTCATAGTCGCTTTTATTTACCCCTTTTAATCGCCTTCTCTACTCTCTTTTTTAATATAAACGTATTGACTCCATAAATTCCCTTCTTTTCTCCTAATAGATGCTTCATTCTCCAGTTCATTCATTTGGGATCATTGTTATTTGAATTTATTTCCCTCTGGGGAATGGTCTTGATGCTGGAAACTTTAGCTGTCTTTCCCTTTCTTGGATCATGCTTGATTACCTCTCATTTCTAAGGCATATTAGACCTCTATGGGCTTAATGCTTCCCAGTGCCTACAACACTTATTATTTTTATTATTACGTTTATAGCTTGAGTTTCATTACGTACTGGAGAAAGAAGCCAGGCATGAGAGACTGGAAACCCCAATCACACCTGGGACGGATCAGTTAACGCCTGGAATGGATCCATTCACACCTGGGACGGATCCATTCACACCTGGGATGGATCCTTTCACATCTGGGGCAGATCCATTCACATCTACGACGGTTCCATTCCTATCTAGGACGGATCCATCCACACTTGGGACAGATCCTTTCACACTTGGTACAGGTCCTTTCACACTTGGTACAGGTCCTTTCATACGAGAACGAAAGACAGTGGCCGCGGTACAATACAATACTAGCTTTAATTAAAAGCTTCCTTCAAGAAAATTACCTTGATACTGATGAAGAACTCTCGATTCAATGAAACGGAGCTTCCCTCTTGAACATCGGGTCAAACCTGATTACTTCCCAATCCTCAGGCTATTAACGTGTGAGTCGCCTCGCAGCAACTAGGTGCTGATTACGTCTCCTCGTAAGGTGGCTGCTGCTGCAGGGGTTCTCAACGGTGTGTGATGCGGGGTTTGTATCAAGGCTAAATCAAGAGGTTTATTGGGCGAGATAAACGCCGTTGACCAACTCTGGAAGCGGTGGTCAAGGGGTGTGACGACGCAACCTGTTTTCAAATGAGACATGAATTGTGTGGTGAACTGCTCTTCGCGCATTTCTGTGCCCTCGTATATTATTCTCAGTTAGGTGAGGATAGGAATTAAATGAACGTGCGGTACGTGGGTATCTTTATTTTGATGACGTTTCGCCAACTACTGGATTTAAATAAAGATATCCAAAATTTGTGCGTATGTCTAATTCCTCTTCTTGTCGGTATTATATAAGGTATTTATAATAACTAGTTACGTTAGGTTTATTTAGGTTAACGAATATTAAGGTATAATACTTGACAATAACAAAATTAACGAAAAAAACATGGCTTATATATGGCAGCGCAAAGCATATTGTGAAATCTGAAGCGTGTATTTTTGGCAGAAAAAAAAATAAGGATGGGTTGTATGAGTGGATCAACCTTTCCTCTATATACACGGTTTTCTAACCTGTTCAAACTTTGTATATAATGAGGAATTTATCTCACCGAAAGCAGCAGTGTATTATACACCTGGAATGTGGTGTATATCGGTGTGTATATACTTTGAATTTAATACCCTGAGAGGTTTGAATCTCGCGATGTATATACACCGATAGGTGTGTATCGCCCAGTGTAAATACGCCGATATGTATGCATCTTCGAGTGTATATGCATAGAAAAGTTTGTATTTCCCATTGTATGTACACTAAGTTTGCTTTAAATCCTGTTGTGAGAATGCGGGTCTGTAAGCCCGTTTTTCTTTATAATAAAATAATAATAATAATAATAATAATAATAATAATAATAATAATAATAATAATATTATTATTATTATTATTATTATTATTATTATTATTATTATTATTATTATTATTATTATTATTATTATTATTATTATTATTATTATTATTCATCTATGATATTTTAATGCCCCTGTACCACATTTGTGTTGAAAATAATTTTAAACACTGTGTACCGATTGCTGAAGTTCATTCACATTTTCGTACTTTGGACGGTAAATAAACGTCAGTTTTGTAAAGTAGTTTTTATTAAAACATACTTTGGTTCTTTACCTTAATTGTGAGTTATTTCGAGGACTACCTGTTTCTCGGGAAGACCTTCGTGCGGTCGACTGATTTTTATACCTGGCAAAGTAACTAGATTAGCGTGACTTAACTCACAGCGTTACAGTTGTTAGTGGGTACACACACACACACACACACACACACACACACACAGCACGCTCAACACTTCACACTTTCCACACACACAGGCTAAACACCTTAACCACACCATATACCTTCAACACACCCCTCCACACACCACACTCTACACCACACTCCATACAAGCACCGTCAGAAACACTGAAGACATGCAATCCCAAAATATATTCAGTTAGCTGAGACAACACACAAGACGTCTCCACTGTTTACGGATCTATCTCCCGTATTTATATAATTGTATTTTTATGATAGTCAGGAGGGTGTAACAGGCATTGCTAATTAGACGGAGGTGGCAGATTAGAAGGTTTATCTCATTCTGGCACCACCAAATTTGCATGCAGGGTGAAGAGAGGGCTATAAGTGCTTGGGTGAATTAGGAAAAGAATAGATTATATTAGACTACATTATACAAGCACACACACACACACACACATACACACACACACACACACACACACACACACACACACACACACACACACACACACACACACACACATACGAACACACACACACATACACACACACACACACACACACACACACACATACGAACACACACACACACACACACACACACACACACACACACAGGAGGCTGGGAAGAAAGCTTGACCAGGCAGGAATCAGGAGGGAATGCACTAAAGTGGAGTATTTTGTGGGAAGGACACTTTGAATATATATATTTATATATATATACATATACATATATATATATATATATATATATATATATATATATATATATATATATATATATATATATATATATATATATATATATATGTCGTGCCGAATATGTAAAACTGGTCAATTAGCAAGAACTCATTTAAAATTAAGTCCTTTCTGAAATTTCTCTTATACGTTTAAAGATATATTTTTTCATTAACGTTAATGTAAAAAATTTTAATTTTGCAACAATAGAATCTTAGAAAACTTACCTAACCTTGTTATAACAAGAGCAATTTATTTTAGCCTAACCCAACTAAATATATTTTAGATTTGTTTACAGTAATTTAATACTAAACAAACACAGTGAAATAAAAAATTTTCGTTAGATTCAGAACGATTTTGGCGAAATTATTGCATACACAAATTTTCACTTGTCCTATATGGCAAGATGAGCGTTGCTATTTAAGCCAAGATCGCAAGTTCTGCCTATTCGGCACGATATATATATATATATATATATATATATATATATATATATATATATATATATATATATATATATATATATATATATATATATATATATATATATATATATATATATATATATATATATATATATATACCTCCACTAGACCTCTGGTCCACACCTCTGCTTAACATTCCCTCGCTTCTTGTTCTTGCCGTCAACATTAAAATTGTCAGCGGTTATTTATGCTCCACCTGACACAAAACAAAAACACTCAAGGGTAAATACATTTGTCTCTTGTGATTGTTTTTCTTATCTTTCTCTCTCTCATTCCTGTATTATTTACCTTTGTTTTAGTTTTATATTTAATGTGTAAGAAATCAAACAAGCCAGTCAATTGCTTTTGTTACTTTTATATCTTACAAAAGATGAGTGAATCTTACAACGAGAATCTGTTACACTCAATTAAGCACACCAACGAATATTATTAAGTTTCAAGACAAGATTACTTCAGTTGTCTGTTGGAGTGATGATAAATATCGTTTTAGAAGTGATGCGTTTAGTTCTAGAAGCGATACATATCGTTGGAGAGATGATGACACATTTTAGCAAATCTGTCCAGGACACACATGAAGATTGATCATTAGAGTTATGGGAAAGCGCTAAGCCCGTTGGAGAGGGGTCACGCAGCGCCTGAAGAATAGAAGGCAAATCAATTTATTTCCTGGAAGTAGCTCCAACTCTTTGATCAAGAGCCCTTTGCAATCATCAAGGGAAGAATGAAGGGAGAACTGAAGTATAAAAGAAAAACCTACACACTTTTCGGTGAGCACTTCTCATACTCGTTAGAAAACCGAGTCCAATAAATGGCCAAGTCTTCCAGTATGAGAGAGAGTTACACCATCAGCAAGACTCCTCGACACATTTGCTTCCATAAATGGGTAAAACACATTTTGAGAGCCAGTTCATCATACCAGTATCCTTCACACCTGTCCCTCCACACCTGTCCCGCCAAACCCGTCCCTCCATATACACGCTCCTCCACACCTGTTATTCCATATCCATCCCTCCACACCCACCCCTCCTCTCCACACCCTCACCGACAATACTGGTCAGACAACACTAATTGAAATTCGTGGACCTGCTGGGAATTTTTGATGGCTTGCCTGAGAATCTTTTTATATCTGTCTAGCGTGAATGCTGGCGGCCTTTTATAGCTTCTAACATTAATAACTTCTGTGTTTTACACTGAGTTAAAGTAAGATTCCTGTCATGTAGTTGAATGAGCATCACCCTGTCATGTAGTTAATGTAGCATAACCCTGTCATGCTGCATTTGTAGTACTGTTGCCTTGCCGTGCTGTAGTTGTCAAGTGTAGCTGAAGTGGCATTCCCCTCTATTTTCAGACGCAGTTAAATGACCATAGTCTTTTCTTGTTGTACATGAAGTTCCATCGCCCTGTCATGTTGTACTTGAAGTAGTATCACACTGTCATGCTGTAAATGAAGTAGTATCACATTGTCATGCTGTACTTGAAGTAGTATCACGCTGTCATGCTGTACTTGAAGTAGTATCACGCTGTCATGCTGTACTTGAAGTAGTATCACACTGTCATGCTGTACTTGAAGTAGTATCACACTATCATGCTGTACTTGAAGTAGTATCACACTGTCATGCTGTACTTGAAGTAGTATCACACTGTCATGCTGTACTTGAGGTAGTATCAGACTGTGGTGCTGTACTTGTACTTGAAGTAGTATCACACTATCATGCTGTACTTGAAGTAGTATCACACTATCATGCTGTACTTGAAGTAGTATCACACTGTCATGCTGTACTTGTCATGCTGTACTTGAAGTAGTATCACACTGTCATGCTGTACTTGAAGTAGTATCACACTGTCATGCTGTACTTGAAGTAGTATCACACTGTCATGCTGTACTTGAAGTAGTATCACACTGTCATGCTGTACTTGAAGTAGTATCACACTGTCATGCTGTACTTGAAGTAGTATCACACTATCATGCTGTACTTGAAGTAGTATCACACTATCATGCTGTACTTGAAGTAGTATCACACTATCATGCTGTACTTGAAGTAGTATCACACTGTCATGCTGTACTTGAAGTAGTATCACACTGTCATGCTGTACTTGAAGTAGTATCACACTGTCATGCTGTACTTGAAGTAGTATCACACTATCATGCTGTACTTGAAGTAGTATCACACTGTCATGCTGTACTTGAAGTAGTATCACACTGTCATGCTGTACTTGAAGTAGTATCACACTGTCATGCTGTACTTGAAGTAGTATCACACTATCATGCTGTACTTAAAGTAGTATCACACTATCATGCTGTACTTGAAGTAGTATCACACTGTCATGCTGTACTTGAAGTAGTATCACACTGTCATGCTGTACTTGAAGTAGTATCACACTATCATGCTGTACTTGAAGTAGTATCACACTATCATGCTGTACTTGAAGTAGTATCACACTGTCATGCTGTACTTGAAGTAGTATCACACTGTCATGCTGTACTTGAAGTAGTATCACACTGTCATGCTGTACTTGAAGTAGTATCACACTGTCATGCTGTACTTGAAGTAGTATCACGCTGTCATGCTGTACTTGAAGTAGTATCACGCTGTCATGCTGTACTTGAAGTAGTATCACACTGTCATGCTGTACTTGAAGTAGTATCACACTATCATGCTGTACTTGAAGTAGTATCACACTGTCATGCTGTACTTGAAGTAGTATCACACTGTCATGCTGTACTTGAAGTAGTATCACACTGTCATGCTGTACTTGAAGTAGTATCACACTGTCATGCTGTACTTGAAGTAGTATCACACTGTCATGCTGTACTTGAAGTAGTATCACACTATCATGCTGTACTTGAAGTAGTATCACACTGTCATGCTGTACTTGAAGTAGTATCACACTGTCATGCTGTACTTGAAGTAGTATCACACTATCATGCTGTACTTGAAGTAGTATCACACTGTCATGCTGTACTTGAAGTAGTATCACACTGTCATGCTGTACTTGAAGTAGTATCACACTGTCATGCTGTACTTGTGCTGTACTTGAAGTAGTATCACACTGTCATGCTGTACTTGAAGTAGTATCACACTATCATGCTGTACTTGAAGTAGTATCACACTGTCATGCTGTACTTGAAGTAGTATCACACTGTCATGCTGTACTTGACTTGAAGTAGTATCACACTGTCATGCTGTACTTGAAGTAGTATTGAAGTAGTATCACACTGTCATGCTGTACTTGAAGTAGTATCACACTGTCATGCTGTACTTGAAGTAGTATCACACTGTCATGCTGTACCTTAGAAGTAGTATCACACTGTCATGCTGTACTTGAAGTAGTATCACACTGTCATGCTGTACTTGAAGTAGTATCACACTGTCATGCTGTACTTGAAGTAGTATCACACTGTCATGCTGTACTTGAAGTAGTATCACACTGTCATGCTGTACTTGAAGTAGTATCACACTGTCATGCTGTACCTGAAGTAGTATCAGTAGTATCACACTGTCATGCTGTACTTGAAGTAGTATCACACTGTCATGCTGTACTTGAAGTAGTATCACACTGTCATGCTGTACTTGAAGTAGTATCACACTATCATGCTGTACTTGAAGTAGTATCACACTGTCATGCTGTACTTGAAGTAGTATCACACTGTCATGCTTTACTTGAAGTAGTATCACACTGTCATGCTGTACTTGAAGTAGTATCACACTGTCATGCTGTACTTGAAGTAGTATCACACTGTCATGCTGTACTTGCAGTAGTATCACACTGTCATGCTGTACTTGAAGTAGTATCACACTGTCATGCTGTACTTGAAGTAGTATCACACTATCATGCTGTACTTGAAGTAGTATCACACTGTCATGCTGTACTTGAAGTAGTATCACACTGTCATGCTGTACTTGCAGTAGTATCACACTGTCATGCTGTAGTTGTCTGGTGTAGTTTATGAAATTAAGTTCTGCCCTGTAATACCAAACTGTTTTTGATAATATACGATTATTATTATACTCAAAAAAAAATACATAAACAGTTCGTGAACATTTGGTTTAAACCAGGCAAATGATAGCCATTAAAAAATTCTATGTTAATGAATTTGGTAAAATAAATTCTTTATCAATGGAAGTAAAACAGAGAATTGTATTAGAGTACAGTGGTGTATGTTGTTACATTTAAGGAGAAACACTAGGCTTATAGAGGTTGTAGGGATCCTGAAGATTGATATTTAATAAGGTTTGATCCGAGGAAGACGGTGGATAATGAATAACTATATATAATTCATCAGATCAGGAGCCCATTATGAAGTCTGGTCTTGGAAATATATTCGTACGTTGTTCCTTGAAAAGTTATTGACTTTTTGCGACGGTGGAACATGATAAAGAATACAAAAATACGAAGACGTAAAAACGTTCTCCTTTCCTTATTTTTCCCTCTTCGTAGTTTCACCTTTATTGCTGTTATCCTGCTGCGTCTGTCCTCCTAAGAGCCTGTCCCACTAGACAGGAAGGACACAGCCGCAGTCAGAGATGCTGACAGAGAAAGCCGGTCTCCGGCACGCTTCCTCCACCACACTCAAGCCCTGACACACCCGGCCAAAGGGAAAGACGGTCTTGGAGCGTGGTCCATCCTTCACGCTGATGCAAAACTGAGCAGCGGTCTCCGGCCGTGAGCTAGCCCGCACCACCTGAAGATGCGAAGGAGAGGCGTAGAAACTCAGAGTAATAAACAAAAGAACAAAGGTTTCATGAATTACTGGTGTACAAACTTTTCAAGTAGATGAATAAGAAATAAAGATAAGATTGATAAATAATATTGATGAATGAGGCTGATGATTATAAAGTTTCTTGATCTCAAGACTGAAAATTGCTGCACACTAACAGCTAGACGAATTCGAAGAATTAGAGAATATTCAAACATCCTTCACTGTTTATATGAGCTCAGTTAATTCCCTAAATTATTGGGAATGCTCGAAGACCCATAAGCTGTACTTCCTGGAGGAGCTTGATAAGCTCCACCAGGAGGATGTTATCAAACTTATCAGTCTGGAGGAGCTTGATAAGCTCCTCCAAGCTATAAGTTCTACATCAATTGCACTCTGGTACCTGTGCCAAACTACGTGTCGCTGTGAGCACTAACAGCCTGACTGACCAACCTATCAGTCAGGAGACGTGGTGTATTATCATATCTTCTAGAGATAAGCCCCAAACCTATTAAAAAGAAAACCTCCTCCACAACAAGTGAAAAAAATGAAGAATGTCTTTTATAATGTTGGAAGCCTCAGTAATTGTATTGGCTCCTAACATGGATCCCCATCAAATCGAAGCTCAGCGATGGACTAAATACGGCAAGATTTCGTAACGACAAATCAGTTATGAGAAATCTACGGGGATGGAGCTACTGAGGTACCAGGGCCTCAAGGGGTGGCACATCGATATTATGTGATAAACATTATTTCTATTTAACATATACGAGTCTGTACGTGGAGAAAGTTATTCCCTGGGAAGGAGTAAAAAACAACTTGATGCCAGGGAGGGATCTCTTGATCTTGTGAACTGGAGCTGCCCTCCTTTTCCTCAGGTGAAACCTAAATCCCTCCTGTTTTCCAGGTGTTGTATGATCCGCTACGAGTTTAGTGCTTCCTCGTGTATACAATAATCGCAGCACATAGCCACACACATCCAAGTACTAATCCGCAAACAAAACAAAATCTTAACTAAATTTTAAGAATAATTCAGCCAAAACGGATCAATGAATTTACGTCCCATAGAGTTAACGTGAGTACTGAAAATTCAACTCTGGAAAAAATTTACCTCCAAGACGATAAAGACGACTGGTTATTGGGGGTTCAAAGCCTGTCGACTACACGGAAACTATTGAGGCTTTGTCACCTATTCACCACCAGTCAAAAAGAGTTCGATCACTTAGAAAGCGATTAAAGGAAACTGAGAGTGTCAATACACTGAGAGATATACAGCTCGTGGTAACGACAGAAGCGGTTTCTGAAGATTGCTGAAAGAATGACCTCATTCAGAATGTTTCTTGCTTCTCTCATCAACGCTTGATTTATTACTTACTTCAGCCGACGCTTTAAAAATTTAAGATATTTTTTATAGTAAACACTGTAATAATAATTTTATTATTAATAATAATAATAATAATAATAATAATAATAATAATAATAATAATAATAATAATAATAATAATAATAATAATAATAATAATAATAATAATAATAATTATCATAATAATAATAATAATAATTGTTATTATTATTATTATTATTATTATAATATCTCATTTTGCTGCAACAACCTAAAAAACTAATGACTGGAGCGCTGGCTCATGACAGGATCATGATGGATGATCTATCCTGAGCCAGTTATCTCATTAGAACACCGAGAAAAATTGCGTACTTGTCAATTACCGTACATTATCTAAACGTTGATATCCTTATTCATAAAAATAATTCAGCACGCTTGTCCAACGCAAATTCGCTCTATGCAAGCTCGTACCTGGGGTCAAGATGCATACCAGTGTATATTAAGTATCCTGGACCCGTACTAAATTAATAATAGTTAATCGCTCAGTTAATATGTCTAATCCTCTCTTCCCTGGAAAGTTAGTGTGACTTGTAAATGGTCGAAGTCGAGCCGAAGCGTCGTTATAAGCTGCTCTCTCCTATGTGCGGGTTATTGTGCCATTTTGTTTTGTATTAATGTTAAAGATTTTGATGTGATAAGGAGACATTTGACATGGATAATTTAAAAGGTTGCAAGCACCAACAATGCTCCTATTTGCAACCTATCTTCATTTTACACATTTTGTTTTCGTAGACATTTTCCAGCGTCAGTTTCTAGAAGTTCCCAGCTAACATATTAAGCTTAGTAAATAAATTAGACACATGTGCAACACTTTGGTATCTTTATTGTCGAAACGTTTCGCCACACAGTGGCTTCATCAGTCCAATACAAAGAAGAACAGTGAAGATGTATCTCCATTATTAAGTGTAGTGAGGTTAGAGCAAGTTACGTTAACTTATTTAACTACAGTAACGTAGCATTACATAAGTAGCAGAATTTTGTAAGCCTAACTTAAAGTTAACATAAATATTATCGTTATAAATATTTGTAGGTGGAGGAGATAAACCCATAGGGATTATGCAGTGTTTGGAGGATACGAAGCAATAAGGTTCAATTCTAGTAAGGTGAGAATAGGTCCGATTCCTTGGATCACGAGCTCCTCCCAGGCATCAAGAAACTTTCCATCAGGTGGGTTAACATAAGTATTTTTATTATTATTCTTACGAAATCTGCTAACTTTATAAGACCGCACAACACTGCGAGGCTGAGGGAAGGTATCGGCTAAAGGCAGTAGTGTGATTAAGCAAGGATAGTCAAAGAGTCAAAGTGAGGAAGTTTGGGCGCTGAAAAAAAAGCCTGCGATAAAGAGTGCAATCAATCAAAAGGGTGTTTAACCTGACAAGCATCGCAAAAACGCCTTACAAATCGTCTTTTGCAAGTTAGGAGGAGCCGGATTTATAGTCAGGTACGGTGTAGAAGAATATTTAAACTTTAGCTTCCCATTCCCCCACTCACTATCGAGTCGAAAAAGGCAACCCTCACACATTTACTAAAACAAACGACCTCAGGGCTAGAAGAGAGGTATATACTAGTGACCAACAGAGGACTATGTGGCAGCCACAGGATCAAAAGGACCACAAATGCATTTCCTCGACAGACATCGGAGAGATAAAAGATCAACAGATTGAGTCAGCGGATCTGGGACTGACCCTCCCGTTCATCGTCTATCCCCTCACCAAAGAAGCGTGAAGCGTGTTGCTCACCAAAGGGCAGCAGCTCCACGGACAGCCTCGACTGTCAGGCAAGAAACATGATGCACATTTCCAAGCCAAGACCATTTTTAAAACCTAATCTATAAACTGTGCTCAGCAAGAAATATTTAGTCCTGGCCAGGTACACAATTTCAGAAACTTTGGACAGTGTTGTGACAGCTGCTATGGACGTGTAGTTCTTAGATTTGGTAGCGTTCAGTACCTTTTAATTTAATTAAAGATGAAAAATAAAAAAACACATTGAAAAAATAGTCAGGAAGACTGAGGTGTATAATCAACGTATGAGTGGATGAATAAGACATGCCCTATGATCACATAAGCAATCTGTATGCTTCTGAAAATAACTCTCTAGATCCTTACTTAAAAAACATATCACATGACTAGTCATGACAACATCAAAAGTTTATCTAATAGTCTGTTAATGCCGTTTAAGGTCCGAGTGTGGGAGCAGCGTCTGTATAACAACATCCTCCACTGCGAGTGTGGGAGCAGCGTCAGTATAACAACATCCTCCACTGCGAGTGTGGGAGCAGCGTCTGTATAACAACATCCTCCACTGCGAGTGTGGGAGCAGCGTCAGTATAGCAACATCTTCCACTGCGAGTATGGGAGCAGCGTCAGTATAACAACATCCTCCACTGCGAGTGTGGGAGCAGCGTCAGTATAACAACATCTTCCACTGCGAGTATGGGAGCAGTGTCAGTATAACAACATCCTCCACTGCGAGTGTGGGAGCAGTGTCAGTATAACAACATCCTCCACTGCGAGTGTGGGAGCAGTGTCAGTATAACAACATCCTCCACTGCGAGTGTGGGAACAGTGTCAGTATAACAACATCCTCCACTGCGAGTGTGGGAGCAGTGTCAGTATAACAACATCCTCCACTGCGAGTGTGGGAGCAGTGTCAGTATAACAACATCCTCCACTGCGAGTGTGGGAACAGTGTCAGTATAACAACATCCTCCACTGCGAGTGTGGGAGCAGTGTCAGTATAACAACATCCTCCACTGCGAGTGTGGGAACAGTGCCAGTATAGCAACATCCTCCACTGCGAGTGTGGGAGCAGTGTCAGTATAACAACATCCTCCACTGCGAGTGTGGGAACAGTGTCAGTATAACAACATCCTCCACTGCGAGTGTGGGAGCAGTGTCAGTATAACATCATCCTCCACTGCGAGTGTGGGAGCAGTGTCAGTATAACAACATCCTCCACTGCGAGTATGGGAGCAGTGTCAGTATAACAACATCCTCCACTGCGAGTGTGGGAGCAGTGTCAGTATAACAACATCCTCCACTGCGAGTGTGGGAGCAGTGTCAGTATAACAACATCCTCCACTGCGAGTGTGGGAGTAGTGTCAGTATAACAACATCCTCCACTGCGAGTGTGGGAGCAGCGTCAGTATAACAACGTCCTCCACTGCGAGTGCGGGAACAGTGTCAGTATATCAACATCCTCCACTGCGAGTGTGGGAGCAGTGTGAGTATAGCAACATCCTCCACTGCGAGTGTGGGAGCAGTGTGAGTATAACAACTTCCTCCACTGCGAGTGTGGGAGCAGTGTCAGTATAACAACATCCTCCACTGCGAGTGTGGGAGCAGTGTCAGTATAACAACATCCTCCACTGCGAGTGTGGGAGTAGTGTCAGTATAACAACATCCTCCACTGCGAGTGTGGGAGCAGCGTCTGTATAACAACATCCTCCACTGCGAGTGTGGGAGAAGTGTGAGTATAACAACATCCTCCACTGCGAGTGTGGGAGCAGTGTGAGTATAACAACATCCTCCACCGTGAGTGTGGGAGCAGTGGCAGTATAACAAAATCCTCCACTGCGAGAGTGGGAGCAGTGTCAGTATAACAACATCCTCCACTGCGAGTGTGGGAGCAGTGTGAGTATTAGAACACCATCCACTGCGAGTGTGGGAGCAGTGTGAGTATAACAACATCCTCCACTGCGAGTGTGTCAGCAGTGTCAGTATAACAACATCCTCCACTGCGAGTGTGGGAGCAGTGTCGGTATAACAACATCCTCCACTACGAGTGTGGGAGTAGTGTCAGTATAACAACATCCTCCACTGCGAGTGTGGGAGCAGCGTCTGTATAACAACATCCTCCACTGCGAGTGTGGGAACAGTGTCATTATAACAACATCCTCCACTGCAAGTGTGGGAGCAGTGTGAGTATAACAACATCCTCCACTGCGAGTGTGGGAGCAGTGTCAGTATAACAACATCCTCCACTGCGAGTGTGGGAGTAGTGTCCGTATAACAACATCCTCCACTGCGAGTGTGGGAGCAGCGTCAGTATAACAACATCCTCCACTGCGAGTGTGGGAGCAGTGTCAGTATAACAACATCCTCCACTGCGAGTGTGGGAGCAGTGTCAGTATAACAACATCCTCCACTGCGAGTGTGGGAGTAGTGTCAGTATAACAACATCCTCCACTGCGAGTGTGGGAGCAGCGTCAGTATAACAACATCCTCCACTGCGAGTGTATGAACAGTGTCAGTATAACAACATCCTCCACCGTGAGTGTGGGAGCAGTGTCAGTATAACAACATCCTCCACTGCGAGTGCGGGAACAGTGTCAGTATATCAACATCCTCCACTGCGAGTGTGGGAGCAGTGTGAGTATAACAACATCCTCCACTGCGAGTGTGGGAGCAGTGTGAGTATAACAACTTCCTCCACTGCGAGTGTGGGAGCAGTGTCAGTATAACAACATCCTCCACTGCGAGTGTGAGAGCAGTGTCAGTATAACAACATCCTCCACTGCGAGTGTGGGAGTAGTGTCAGTATAACAACATCCTCCACTGCGAGTGTGGGAGCAGCGTCTGTATAACAACATCCTCCACTGCGAGTGTGGAAACAGTGTCATTATAACAACATCCTCCACTGCGAGTGTGGGAGCAGTGTGAGTATAACAACATCCTCCACTGAGAGTGTGGGAGCAGTGTGAGTATAACAACATCCTCCACTGCGAGTGTGTCAGCAGTGTCAGTATAACAACATCCTCCACTGCGAGTGTGGGAGCAGTGTCGGTATAACAACATCCTCCACTACGAGTGTGGGAGTAATGTCAGTATAACAACATCCTCCACTGCGAGTGTGGGAGCAGCGTCTGTATAACAACATCCTCCACTGCGAGTGTGGGAGCAGTGTCAGTATAACAACATCCTCCACTGCGAGTGTGGGAGCAGTGTCAGTATAACAACATCCTCCACTGCGAGTGTGGGAGTAGTGTCAGTATAACAACATCCTCCACTGCGAGTGTGGGAGCAGCGTCTGTATGACAACATCCTCCACTGCGAGTGTGGGAACAGTGTCATTATAACAACATCCTCCACTGCGAGTGTGGGAGCAGTGTGAGTATAACAACATCCTCCACTGCGAGTGTGGGAGCAGTGTGAGTATAACAACATCCTCCTCCGTGAGTGTGGGAGCAGTGCCAATATAACAAAATCCTCCACTGCGAGAGTGGGAGCAGTGTCAGTATAACAACATCCTCCACTGCGAGAGTGGGAGCAGTGTCAGTATAACAACATCCTCCACTGCGAGTGTGGGAGCAGTGTGACTATAACAACATCCTCCACTGCGAGTGTGTCAGCAGTGTCAGTATAACAACATCCTGCACCGTGAGTGTGGGAGCAGTGCCAATATAACAAAATCCTCCACTGCGAGAGTGGGAGCAGTGTCAGTATAACAACATCCTCCACTGCGAGAGTGGGAGCAGTGTCAGTATAACAACATCCTCCACTGCGAGTGTGGGAGCAGTGTGACTATAACAACATCCTCCACTGCGAGTGTGTCAGCAGTGTCAGTATAACAACATCCTCCACTGCGAGTGTGGGAGCAGTGTCAGTATAACAACATCCTCCACCGTGAGTGTGGGAGCAGTGTCAGTATAACAACATCCTCCACTGCGAGAGTGGGAGCAGTGTCAGTATAACAACATCCTCCACTGCGAGTGTGGGAGCAGTGTGAGTATAACAACATCCTCCACTTCGAGTGTGGGAGCAGTGTGAGTATAACAACATCCTCCACTGCGAGTGTGGGAGTAGTGTCAGTATAACAACATCCTCCACTGCGAGTGTGGGAGCAGTGTGAGTATAACAACATCCTCCACTGCGAGTGTGGGAGCAGTGTGAGTATAACAACATCCTCCACTGCGAGTGTGGGAGCAGTGTGAGTATAACAACATCCTCCACTGCGAGTGTGGGAGTAGTGTCAGTATAACATCCTACACTGCGAGTGTGATAAAAATGATTTTGAAAACCGACAAATTGAAGAATGAGACTCTTGTGTCTCACGATGTGTTCAGTCCATCGGTCATGAGAATGATGGACTGATCACATCTACTCCGGACTGAGGGACTGATTACATCCTACTCCTCCTCATCTTCCTCTGTTATTCCCTGTATTGGACCGAAGAAGCCACTGGCTGACGAAACGTTTCCTCAATGAATATTCCCAAATGTTGCACAAGTTTCTTCATCCTCCACTGCATTATCAACGCCTGGATCAACGACTTTGATCCAGGCCCTGCAGTGTTGATTTCCTTCCACACTGAGTACGTAATCACCAGTGAGAAATTTATATGCCAGAGTCTGGTGCTCTCATTATCGTTATATCGATGGGGGATAAGAAGGGAGCGCCAAACCCATAGGGGGTCATACATAGCCTGAGAAATGGGAGGCAATCGTGTTTAATAGAAGGAACAGAAGGTTATTTTCACTTTCGTAGATCAAGAGCCCATCACCGCGTAAAGCAGTGGTTCCAAAACTGGGGGTAAATTACCCCCTGGGGGTAATTTAACCATTTTTGGGGGGTAATGGAGGGGTGACAGAAAAAAAGTTATGAATTCTGAAAATCAAGAAAACAATGCGGTACCCAGTATGAGGATTATTGTTAACTTTGTCTTAGTATATAAAGTTGTAAAGTAAACCTATTATAAGTAATAAAGTTAAACCAAATAACAATAAACATCAAAAACTAATATACAGTATTAGAAAAGAAGAAATATATAGCTAAGTGTGTGGAAACCCAAAAGTATTTTGACAAGTATGCTTCAGGACAAAAGTCACTCAGTAGCCCAGATCGACCTGTCCAGTACGCGTCACTCACTTCCAGAGGCTGCCTCTATTTCACACTGTCAGTTTATCTGTGAGCATCAGCCGAGGTAGACATAAGCTGGTATGTATGTGTACTGCCCTGTGCAGTATATAGTTAGTATTTACCCACTGTTACTGTGAATTTGTAGCTATTATTAATTTTATATATAATGTATGTGTGGTTCTTACGTTTTCAATGGTTTTGCTAGGATTAGCAGAGTATGCGAGGCTGTATACGTTCACGTTTAGCCATATATATCAATAATAACAACATTTTGTGAAAGGGGTAACATGCTTTATGTGGCATGTTAAATTGGGTAACAAGCTGAAAAAGTTTGGGAACCACTGGCGTAAAGGAACCTCTCCTGATTTGTCTGTGCTGTCAACAGCTGTGCGTAAATAAACCTTGCAATAAGTGAGACACAAGTCTGTCTGTTGACTGCTACATGTACTCTGCTAAGGGTACAGATGGGTCCAGGTATACTACACAAATAATCCGCACATTGGACCATTTACAAAGTCGGTAGGACTACTGACATTAAGTTGCACTGCACTGTTTACAAAGCAAATAGTCCAAGTCGGACCAAAACGTCGTCGTAAGCTCCTCTCTCCTATTTGCGGGTTATTTGCGTATTGTTCCAGTCACGGAATTGTGCCTTTTCATTTTTTGGTGGTACAAAGTACACACCACAAAACGTAGTTGAAAGACATACAAGTAGTATGGACACTCTTATTAGCAGGTGATATTTCGCTTCAACATCAACCTTTCTCCACTCTTCATTATACTACCTATTCAATAAAGCGACACGTAATCCGCGACAAGAGATTTCCATATTGTTTCGGTGCTCTTTACTTACAAGGTTCCGGCTTCTGAAACACCTTAACAATGCTATCATTAGTAGAACCTCATGTGTCGTCTCTTTGTCTACAAGAAAATCACAGCAAACAAGACAAAATCAATGTTTCATTTTTACTACCAAACACATTGTGCCCCAATAAACCCGTTCTTTTATTAACATTTGTTTGAAAGTGTGTTAATCTATTTGTAGTTACAAGAGTCATTCTCGTGGTGTCTCGTCTACGGTGTTTAATTAGTCATATTTTTATTTAAGTTTCCACTGGCTTCACATACATGGCTAAGATCACAAGAAAACTTGTTAACTCAATTGAAATACAAGATGATTATCATGTTTAAATATTAGAAGTATTCCAACATTTACTGTTAAGAGAGAAGCGATCAGAGGATACACATCCATAAAGTCCTGACCAATAGGCAACTGTTGCACAAACTAAAAATAATAATATTTAATTTGCAAATAAAATATAATTTACGATTCTTTAACATAGAGGCTTATACGACTTGTTGATTTTCCTGGTCGTTTGTCCTAAAATCACATACGAGACTGCACACACATTCACACCAACACCCGCAGCTTAAATCACACGGAAAAGGCGAATACACACATTGCCCTGTGCAACCCTAAGCAACCTATGTGACAGACACGCATAAAACTAAACTTTACTGCTCATAATCATTATCATAAAGTAAATTACATACTATCACAGTTTATATGTTGGCGGAAAATCCTAAATATGGAGAGAGCCGGGGTACCACCTCTGTTAAATTGAACAGGTATTACCTCATTAACATTTTAATCTTTTACTTAACCAGTTATGCTTTACCTTGTATGTTTATTTCAGTGCAGTTTAAGCGCAAGAAGCAACATCTTCTAGATAAAGTAAAAAAAAAAAAAGCTTTGAAAAGCAAACTTTTATTGGGACAGTTTTGATTTATTAGGATCTTTATCAGGACTTTCAGAATACACAAACTGTACTGGACAATAAATAACAAAAAAAGGCACAATACCGTGGCTGGAACGATAAGTACTGGACAATGTCATCTGGTTTCTGCCCGACATGTTTTGCCGACCAAAAACCACATGACTCTTCAAGTAGACTGATGAGTGAGACCCATTCAGTGGTCAGTCGTCACGTGAGGTCACAGACCCTGAGCTGCTTTGGGGATTAGTGTGGACGGTTACAAAGCATGGCTTGCTTCTGCAGTGTTTTAAAAATTGAGGTTGGAGAGTTGAAGGAGGAGGTCTTGCTTCTCCAGGAGGAGATTAGGAGGCTGAAGGTCCACCTCAATGGGTCTGGGAGAGAGTGTGAGGTGGCTGGAGTTGTGGGGAATGAGGCTTCTAGCAGCGAGGTGCAGTCTGTCTCTCGCTGTGGGGAGGCTGTAGTTGGGGAGGCAGCAACGGCTACCAGCAGTGAGGAGCAGCCCAGCACCTGCTACAAGTGGCGAGTAGTTCACAGTAATGGAAGGCGCATCAGAGTAAGGAAAGTTAAGAGTGAAGATCTGAAGGTAGGAAATCGCTTCTCTGTTCTTCAGGATGAATGTACTTCAGTGGCCAGTGAAGGTAAGGGTACTACTGCCCCTGCTAATGGAGGTAAGCGCATTCTTGTGGTTGGTGACTCTCAGGTAAGATACATTGACCGTGCTTTTTGTAATAGGAATAAGAAGATGAGAGATAGAGTGTGCTTCCCTGGAGCTGGTGTTGGGGACATTGTCAACAGGCTGGATAATATCATGTCAGGTAATGGGAGCAAGCCCATTATCTGTCTCAGTGCTGGTGGAAATGATATTGGGAAGGGTAGGAGAGAAGAGCTGCTAGATAAGTACAGGTCAGCTATAGATTTCATTAAGTCTAAGGGAGGGATCCCAATCATATGTAGCATCTTGCCTAGAAGGGGAGTAGGAAATAAATGGTTGTCTAGGGCAATTGGTGTAAATTGCTGGCTAGACAGATACTGCAAGGAACTTGCAATCCCATTCATTGACAACTGGAACAACTTTTATGGCAAACATGATATGTATGCAAGGGATGGGGTACATCTCTCTGGGGCTGGGGTGGTAGCACTTGCAGACTCGATTGAGAAGGCCATTGGTGAAATGCCTATGATTTTAAACTGATGGAAGATAGAGGTATGGGTGTGTGTGGGAAACAAGCAGGTTGCAACACTTGGGTTGGAAACAGTAAATGTATAAAAGGCATTCAGCATGAAGTTATAAATAAAGACAATAGATCAGGTCAGCAAACAAAGGGGGACAGCAGAGGGCAGCAAGGGACTAGCTCCCTTAAGGTTTACTATACTAATAGCAGGAGTGTAAGAAATAAGATAGATGAGCTAAGATTAATTGCAAGTGCAGGAAACATAGATATTATTGCTATAACAGAGACCTGGCTCAATCTGAAAGATAGAGAGATGCCCTCTGAATGTCACATACAAGGCTATAAATTATTCCACACTGACAGGGTCAACAGGAAAGGTGGTGGAGTAGCGATGTATGTCAGAGACAATTTAAATTGTTGTGTTAGACAAGATATTAAATTAGAAGCGTCAGCCACTGAATCTGTTTGGTTACAGCTTCTCGAGGGCCGAGAAAAACTAATTTTGGGTGTGATTTACAGGGCCCCAAATCTTGATAGGGAGTGCAGTAAACTTCTATGGGACGAAATTCGTAAGGCATCTACATACGAAAATGTTGTGCTAATGGGAGATTTCAACTATAGACAGATTGACTGGAGCAATTTGACAGGAAATTTAGAGTCAGGTGACTTTCTTGATACGATCCAGGATTGTTTTTTAAAACAGTTTGTGACAGAGCCAACTAGGGGAAATAACCTCCTTGACTTGGTTCTTGCCAGTAGGGAAACACTAATTAATAATCTTGAGGTTAATGATGAGCTTGGGGAAAGTGATCACAAATCACTCAGTTTTAATATATCATGGAATTCCCCTAATAATGGCAATCAAGTCTCCGTCCCTGACTTTCGCTTGGCTGATTTCATAGGACTGAAAAATTACTTAGGTGGGCTGAACTGGAATGACCTGACTAAGGGTCAGGTAGGTGGTGATGGTTGCCGATATGATGCTTTCCAGGGCATAGTTCTAGCTGCTCAGTCAAATTATGTTCCAAATAGGGAAATCAGATCAAACAAAAATGATCCTAAATGGATGAACAATAGATTAAAATATCTGATTGGTCAAAAGAGAGGCATATATAGGCAAATCAAAAGAGGAGAGGGGCAATTGAGAAATCGATATATTCAGTTAAAGAGAGAAATAAAAAAGGGAATTAGAAAAGCAAAAAGAGATTATGAGGTTAAAGTTGCAAGAGAATCGAAGACTAACCCAAAAGGATTCTTTCAGGTATACAGAAGTAAGATCAGGGACAAGATAGGCCCACTCAAAAGTTCCTCGGGTCAGCTCACTGACAGTGATAAGGAAATGTGTAGAATTTTTAACACATACTTCCTCTCAGTTTTTACACAGGAGGATACCAGCGATATTCCAGTAATGATAAATTATGTAGAACAGGACGATAATAAACTGTGCACTATTAGGGTCACAAGTGACATGGTCCTTAGGCAAATAGATAAATTAAAACCTAACAAATCCCCAGGCCCTGATGAACTGTATGCAAGGGTTCTAAAGGAATGTAAAGAGGTGCTTAGCACACCTTTGGCTAATCTTTTCAACATATCACTACAAACTGGCATGGTGCCAGATAAGTGGAAAATGGCAAATGTGATACCTATTTTCAAAACAGGTGACAGGTCCTTAGCTTCGAACTATAGACCAATAAGCCTAACCTCCATAGTGGGAAAATTTATGGAATCAATAATTGCCGAGGCAGTTCGTAGCCACCTTGAAAAGCATAAATTAATCAACGAATCTCAGCATGGTTTTACAAAGGGGCGTTCCTGCCTTACGAATTTATTAACTTTTTTCACTAAGGTATTTGAGGAGGTAGATCATGGTAATGAATATGATATTGTGTATATGGACTTCAGTAAGGCTTTTGACAGGGTCCCACATCAGAGACTATTGAGGAAAATTAAAGCACATGGAATAGGAGGAGAAATTTTTTCCTGGATAGAGGCATGGTTGACAAATAGGCAGCAGAGAGTTTGCATAAATGGGGAGAAATCAGAGTGGGGAAGTGTCACGAGCGGTGTTCCACAGGGGTCAGTGTTGGGCCCCCTGCTGTTCACAATCTACATAAACGACATAGATGAGGGCATAAAGAGCGACATCGGCAAGTTTGCCGATGACACCAAAATAGGCCGTCGAATTCATTCTGACGAGGACATTCGAGCACTCCAGGAAGATTTGAATAGACTGATGCAGTGGTCGGAGAAGTGGCAGATGCAGTTTAATATAGACAAATGCAAAGTTCTAAATGTTGGACAGGACAATAACCATGCCACATATAAACTAAATAATGTAGATCTTAATATTACGGATTGCGAAAAAGATTTAGGAGTTCTGGTTAGCAGTGATCTGAAACCAAGACAACAGTGCATAAGTGTTCGCAATAAAGCTAATAGAATCTTTGGCTTCATATCAAGAAGCATAAATAATAGGAGTCCTCAGGTTGTTCTTCAACTCTATACATCCTTGGTTAGGCCTCATTTAGATTATGCTGCACAGTTTTGGTCACCTTATTACAGAATGGATATAAATTCTCTGGAAAATGTACAAAGGAGGATGACAAAGTTGATCCCATGTATCAGACACCTTCCCTATGAGGATAGACTAAGGGCCCTGAATCTGCACTCTCTAGAAAGACGTAGAATTAGGGGGGATATGATTGAGGTGTATAAATGGAAGACAGGAATAAATAAAGGGGATGTAAATAGTGTGCTGAAAATATCTAGCCTAGACAGGACTCGCAGCAATGGTTTTAAGTTGGAAAAATTCAGATTCAGGAAGGATATAGGAAAGTACTGGTTTGGTAATAGAGTTGTGGATGAGTGGAACAAACTCCCAAGTACAGTTATAGAGGCCAGAACGTTGTGTAGCTTTAAAAATAGGTTGGATAAATACATGAGTGGATGTGGGTGGGTGTGAGTTAGACCTGATAGCTTGTGCTACCAGGTCGGTTGCCGTGTTCCTCCCTTAAGTCAATGTGACCTGACCTGACTAGGTTGGGTGCATTGGCTTAAGCCGGTAGGAGACTTGGACCTGCCTCGCATGGGCCAGTAGGCCTTCTGCAGTGTTCCTTCGTTCTTATGTTCTTATGTTCTTAAATAAAGATACCTAAATGTTACTCGTGTGTCTTACTTAACACTTTCCACTATACCTAGCGTAACGCTGTAGGTTCGAATCTATGAACTCCTACAAGGGAGCGTTAAGTGCCTGGACCCAGCTATGGCACCTTTGTTGTCGAGATTCAGAGGTTCTAACCTACGTATAGCACCTATGGCATCACATTCTGGTATACCTTTCTCGTTGCTCCACTGACTCATGACTCGTCACTCACTCACCTTGCATCTTCTTTCCCTATCAAGTGTACGTATATTAGAGTATTTTGTGTCTTTTGTATGATTTAATATCTAAATCGATCGAAATATTGTCCCGATTAAAAATTTCTCCTACAAGTGCGTCTCCCTTCATTACTCTAGACAACAAGGCATGAAGTTACGTCTCCTGGGTAACAGGAGACAGACACCGATTGGCTCAATATGCTAAAATTAACATTAACATAATAATGAACAAGACAAGATAAACGAGATTTTTTTTTAAAAATTACCAGGGACTCCATTATTTCATTTCTTGAGAAGCGCTAATACCAGCAGGTTGATACAGCAGCTGGAGGATGGGAGGTAATCAGGTTGGATCAGGGGAAAGAAAGTGTCGCTGCCGTTCTTTGGATCAAGAGACCTTGAAGGAAAGCTAAGACGAGCTCTAATTTTTTTTTTTAGGTATTTACGACGAAGATTCGATGAAGAGCAGATCCACTTGAAGATAATTCATAACTTGACACAAGGAAATATGATATATTTTAACGGTCATTACCCGAAACAAATTTAGAAGGAACACAGTCAGTAAGAACATCCTACAAGGAAATAAATTCAGAAAAAGTCTTCGGGTCCTGACGAACTGAATGGAGCTTACTAAACCATTAGCTAGACTTTTGTTTCATAAATCTTATCAAAAAAATATCTTGCAGATGTGGATAATAACCAAGGTGATAGTTATTTACAAAAATGGTGAAAGGCCTCGAGCTTGGCATTATCATCGTATCAGCTAAGATTACATGACTCAGAAGCAGCAGACGCAATTTGTAATTGCCATGATTAACATAATATCGTCAGTCCCAGCATGGCTTCACAAGGTCATTCTTGTCTAACAACGCACTGACGTTTTAATTAATGTGTTGAATTTGATAGCCACTGGCCTAAGGCGGGTCACAGCTGTTCAATACTGGCTAACTGGTTGGAAATCAGTGGTGTCAGTGTAAGTTTATCTTGTTACTGCTGCCATTACATATTTCTTATATATGATCATTGTCATTCCTACACTCACCATGCCTCTCTCGCAGCGCTTGGCCACTTCGTCAGTTCCGTCGATGCCTCTCACGATGGCGGCGCCACCTTTGCCTGCTTTGCTCTCGTAGTCTCCTCCAGCCAGCCCCTCTCCCGAGCCCCCTCGTCGTAGCACTGAGTGGAAGTACGACCCCACGTAGGAGGGCCCTCGGTCACCCAAGCACAGCGAGAAGAACTGCTGGGCACGACGCAGCTGAATCTGCAGATAAAGTTAAAATGAGAACCACAGAAATACGGGATCTGCAGGTTATAGCTAAGGTGAGGATAGGAACCGCTGCATCTGCAGATAGAGTCAAGATGAGGCCTACTGCGTCTGCAGGTTAACCCTAAGGCAAGGATCCCAGAGCCAATGAATCTGGAATGAAGGCGAGGTGGTATAAATGAGAAAATGTTAAATAGAGAACAGATAGGTATGGAGTTCAGATTTCCTCCTTTCCAATTCCAGCTCTATTCTAATATTCACATTTACTCCTTTCCAGTTCTAATTCTTTTTTAATGTCCAGATTTATTCCTATCCACTTCCAGCTCTTTCCTAATGTTCAGATTTCCACCATTCATTAGAAAAGAACTGGAACTGGAAGGGAGTAAATCTGAACACTAAAAAAGAACTGGAATTGGAAAGCATGAATAGCAGCTGCAACGGGAAAGGAGAAAATGATGGAAAAAACAACAGAAGCAGCAACAGCAACAGCAGTAACAACAGCAACAGCAGCAACAACAGAAACAGGGGCAACAAGTGTCGGCGTAACATGAAAAGAAACAGAATATTATTACGTCTGCAGAAATGAGAATGCAGGCGAGGAAAAACTAAGCTCTGTTGATTCGTATCATGAAATATTGAATAGTATATTTCAAAATTATTTTATTATTATCATTATTATTATTATTATTATTATTATTATTATTATTATTATTAGTAGTAGTAGTAGTAGTAGTAGTAGTAGTAGTATTGTTGTTTTTATTATTATTAATTATTACTCAAATTATGTTATTATTATTATTAATTATTATAGACGAGGTGAAGCGGTAACCTCATAAGGATCATACAGCACCTGGGGAATAGGTAATCAGGTTTGACCCAAAGAAAGGGAAGAGAGCTCGAATCTTTTAAATCAAAAGCCCTTCACCCCGGCATCAAGGCACACTTTGATTCTAGATGGGGAAATTAACAGAGGAAGAATTACCGACACAAGGACACAAGGGCAACTAATGTGACATTAAATTTAACTTGGCAACGTTTCACTCTTCAGGAGCTTCGTCGAGCTGTAACGGCTTGACAAAGATGGGGAGAGCAGGTGAGCGCCCTGCTGGTGATTCTCCGCATTGCTCAATAGTCAGACTAAAGAACATAATTAGGAGTTATAACATATACGATGAACTTCACTTTATGAATAGTGATCATGATGGCCAGAGAAGACAAAATGGGGAAGTGGCATAAAATACCAACAAGCTGACACATGTGCAGCGGTTTGTTATCTTCATTGGTGAAGCGTTGCGTCTACACGGTAGGCTTCTTCAGTTAAATACAGAGGCAAAAAGTGTAATAGTGAAGTAAAGATGATGCAATCAGTCCTTCAAACTTGGATAAATAGCATTTGAAGTGGTCAGTCCCTCAGGCTGAGGAACCGGCATCAATACACACTTTTAAATAACGAAAAGGCACAGTACCGTGACTGGAACAATACACAAATAACCAGCACATAGGAGAGGGGAGCTTACGACGACGTTTCGGTCCGACGTGGACCTGGTTATTTGTTACAGCTGCAGCTAGAAGTGAAAGCCCATGGTACCGGTCCAGGGAAATGCGGTATATATCCGATATGTAAACAAAAATCTTGGTATATATTAAATCCGAATATCAAGAGAAAGTGCCTCTCGGCTACACCTTAGAAATGAATAAGGCAACAGCGGACACCTTATTGGTGCTGGAATATTAAGCAATAAATCAATGAACATAGTACTTGAAAACTGCGTGCAACTATGTGACGGTGATAGAACCATCAGTCGCGTGAACCATTATCTCTCCTGATAAAGTTAATTCCTCTGATGCGTGTGCGCATGTAAACAAGGGCATTTAAGCTTCAAACCTGTAATATGGCCATTTGTTTACACAAATTCAGGTTTCTGCCATCAAAGAGCCATTTAGTGTTCACGTTCGCTAATTAGCATGTTAACCACTATATATGTACCCAATTTTGATAATTAACGAGCGGATTCGAGCGGGGGAAAAAATAAATTCATAATATCTTGATTTTCTTCCATGGATGTGATTTATTGTGCGCCATTAATGTTAATGGCGGCTCCCACCCACAATGACGTCATACAGATGAACAGTTGTGATGGCGGTGGTTCATTATTGTATTCGTGGGGAACTTCTAAACGCGTAAGGCTTATAAAACGCCTGGGAAGCGGAACGTAATCCGAGGGGCGAGTAGCTCTAATTACATGGATCAGTAACCCCTCAGGGGCATCAAGGCGCCATGCTTGAAGGTGCTGGTCAGACTAGTGAATATATTGCTCTGTCCTTAAACCTTCAGGTATTTACATAAAACAGACATACGCTTTACGTGTGACTTAGTAATCTTAATTATCTGGAAAACGTTTTCTGCTGTTTAACACTTTTCTCTGTCTAGTGAAACAAAGCACGTTTTTCTGAAAAAGAAAAACGTTGCTGAATATACGTTTAATGTGACAAAGTCTTGCTAAGTTTAGAACTTTATTAAGTCATAACTTTATCAACCTCTATACAGAGCAAAAAGGTGTCCCTATGAAAGCTTATTCTGCGCCATATCTCTGCTTCACTCTTGTCCTCGGTAATGTTTCTGCATCTTAAGTTTTGATTCCACCGGCTGGGTTAACAAATTGATTACCAAACCAACAACATAATTATTATATTATACGGGATAGTGCAAAACCCATAAGGGTAGATCATATAGCATCCGGCGAGTGTAAGAAAGTCATAGGTGAGGAAAGCAAAAGGGAAAAGCATATATAATCCCTTGCACCAAGACCCCGATTCACTCTTTCGCCAACATGCAGGAACCAAGATGTAACACACCTGCAGGGTAATGTAGACGCGCCCCAGGGGACGAGAGTTGTCCTCCAGGTCCAGGAACACCACAGGGGCATCCAGCGGCGCCAAGGCTAACACCACAGACAACTGCTAGCAGAAAAGGTCAAGGAAATTAGCATTATAATCACGAGGAAGTGCTAGGGCGCGAAGGGTTCTTGCATTGTCAGAGTGGGAGGAGAGCTGGAATGACGCAAGGGAAGGGGTAACTCCTCTTTATTGGCACAAGAACCTTGCAACATCAAGGGACTTCCCATCAAGGGAAGTTCAAGAGGACATATGTGTCAGACATCTACTAGGGCATGCAAGGTAAATGGGGATGACGTTTGACAAACAACTCCAGTGGAAAGAGAGATCAGAGACAATAATGCATCTGAAATACCTGCTAGGACAAGGAAGATCACTTTGTGTGTGTGTGTGTGTGTGTGTGTGTGTCAGAGTTTCCCGATAAAAAAATATTAAACAAAATATTTATTTATTTACATGATTTTGTAGATACAAGAGAGAGAGACAGAGACAGAGACAGACAGACAGACAGACAGACAAACAGACAAACAGAGACTAAAATTCAAAGTGACTTCAAATTAAACTGAAAGCATATCACTCAAGTATGGAAAAAGAAAACTGCAAGAACACACGGGACAAAACAACAGCAACTCTGGCTTAACCAAACTCAGAGAGACCAGGACATTCACACACCTTGAAGACGGTACTCACGTTAAGAAAAACGTCACATCTCTCCTTCATTTGTTTCAGGGAATAAACATGAAGGCCTCGAGGTTCCAGTGTGATTCTGCTGGTAGTCCAGTTGTTATTGAAAGCTCCACACAGCTGACTACTCCACCACGGCGACTCCATCTCTAACGACCAAAACCCTGAATTACCTATAGCATAATTAATATGACAAAATTAGTTTGCTATTTTAAAGTCTATCGAGTGGTTATTATGAGTGAAATATAGCCTACTGGCTAATCATTGAGCCTGCGATAAGGTATTCGACTATGGCTGCAGAAATCTATCGACTACTCAGTAAAACTGCAGTAAAGCCTATCGACTGGTTATGAAGGTAGTAATAAAGCTCATTGACTTGTCTTCAATTCTGCAAACAATTCCCTTTGACTGAATACTCAGGATGCAGTAAAGGCTATCGACCAGTCAATAAGGCCACAATTCTGCTGATCGACTGCCGGCTGCAGTCACCCTGTCTCGGTGGGATACGGCCGGTTTGTTGAAAGAAGATATATCTATCTATCTATATATCAATCTATTCATCTATCTATCTATATACCTACCTATCTATCTATCTATCTATCTATCTATATATATATATATATATATATATATATATATATATATATATATATATATATATAGATAGATAGATAGATATACACACAAACACACACGGAATGATACACGCCTCTCAGTGAAAATGCACTGCGGAGGGCCAAGAGCACAAATGCGTCTTACACTGCTAGAATATCATCAAGAATTAGCCCTTGATGACGGTGTCTACTTCACAAATAACATAAACTTGCAGAGATAACGTCCAGACGAAGTTTGGGTGCGTCTCGCAACCTCATCACAATGGTCCACGATGGATAGAAATTAGACTAAACTTATTTAGTAAATAATTCAGTCACGATATTGTCAATTTTACTCCCAATAAGGGTATGATTTTAGTGAATAATAATAATAATAATAATAATAATAATAATAATAATAATAATAATAATAATAATAATAATAATAATAATAATAATAATAATAATAATAATAATAATGATAAAACACTAACAAGCAAATTTAAATTCAGTATAGACACCTAATTAGTTATTTTAAGCTCACTTTGATGAGTTGATCACGAGCCTGAAATTCCTTAGTCTCTATCACGTAATTTTTTTTCTGAAATCGTATGGTCAATATTTTGGCTATTTAAGGCTGGAGAGCCACATAATATTTGTTAACGAACAATCATAATTATTATATTCTGCACAGATATTAAATGTAGTTCATGCATTGACAAAAACTGGACTTTCCTAACGTAAAATCTTAATATATATGGAAAATAAAAATGATAGAAATCTACATTGGCGTATAAACATATTCACATTAGTTTTAGTTTTTAGTTTTTTCTCTCGTGTTGAGTAGGTCTCTCCCGCAGCAGCGTCCAGCAGTAGTCGACCATCAAGCTGATCGTCAGGATTCCCCGACATCACTCCTCCGTGAAGGTTGTGTCTTCGGGAAATCATTCACGGTTTATTATGGAGCAAAACTAAGTGCAGATTTGAATTCGACGGTCATGTTTTTATAATGTGGATTGAAACAGGTGTTGCCCGGTGTAATGGCTACTTCATAAAGGATTACTTATTTGTAATTGCTTTAACTGGTTTTTCTGAGACCGAAAATGGTGTGGACAACTCTCCATGTCTATCGCTGAGAATTTTCAAATCCAGTTAATTTTTGCAACATTATGTAGCTCCTAAGGAAGTGCTAGCAACAGTATAAATGCTCTACGGGTAGATATTTCTATCCCAAGTTCTAACTATAAGCATATACTTATATTCTGAAGGATAGCTTGGGATAGTAGCAGTTTTGAACTGTAGTATTCCCGCCTCTCTGGCAAAATGGTGATGGAGGGAGTGATTGAAAGTGTTTCTTCTCTTTAGGGTCACCTTACCTCGGTGGAAGACGGACGGTTTGTATGTATATCTGTATATATATATATATATATATATATATATATATATATATATATATATATATATATATATATATATATATATATACATATATATATATACATATACATATATATATACATATATATATACATATACATATATATATATATATATATACATATATATATATATGTCGTGCCGAATATTTAAAACCGGACAATTAGCAAGAACTCATATAAAATTAAGTCCTTTCTAAAATTTTCTCTTATACGTTTAAAGATATATTTTTTTCATTAATGTTAATGTAAATTTTTTTAATTTTGCACCAAAAGAATCTTAGAAAACTTACCTAACCTTATTATAACAAGAGCAATGTATTTTAGCCTAACCCAACTAAATATATTTTAGATTTGTTTACAATAATTTAATACTAAACAAACACAGTGAAATATATTTTTTTTCGTTAGATTCAGAATGATTTTGGCGAAATTATTGCATACACAAATTTTCACTTGTCCTATATGGCAAGATGAGCGTTGCTATTTAAGCCAAGATCGCAAATTCTGCCTATTCGGCACGACATATACATATATATATATATATATATATATATATATATATATATATATATATATATATATATATATATATATATATATATATATATATATATATATATATATATATATATATATATATATATATATATGTATATATATATATATATATATATATATATATATATATATATATATATATATATATATATATATATATATATATATATATATATATATATATATATATATATATATATATATATATATATATATATATATATATATATATATATATATATATATATATATATATATGTATATATAATAATGATAATAGTAAAAATATGTGTGAATGCACCTGGAGAAGAGAGGAGTGTAGAGGAAAGAGAGAGATTTAGGGAGATGTTGAGTGTGTAGGAACTTTTGAACCTAGTGAGAGAGTAACTGTGGTAAGGGACCTTAATACTAAAGTAGGAGAAACATTTGGAAAGGGTGTGGTAGGTAAGTTCTGGGTGCCAGGTGTAAATGATAATTGAGCCCTTTGATTGAACTTCGTATAGAAAGGGGTTTGGTTATAGGTAATACATATTTTAAGAAAAAGAGGATAAATAAGTATACAAGATATGATGTAGGACGTAATAACAGTAGTTTGTTAGACTACGTATTGGTAGATAAAAGACAGTTGGGTAAACTTCAAGATGTACATGTTTATAGAAAGGCCACAGATATATCAGATCACTTTTTAGTTGTAGCTACAGTGAGAGTAAAAGGTAGGTGGGATACACGGAAAATAGGAGCAACAAGTAAGAGAGAGGTGAAGGTTTATAAACTAAAAGAGGAGGCAGTTAAGGTAATATATAAACTATTGGAGGATAGGTGGGCTAGTGAGAGTATAAGCAATGGGGTTGAAGATGTATGGGGTAAGTTTAAAAATGTAGTCTTAGAGTGTTCAACAGAAGTTTGTGGTTATAGGAAAGTGGGGGAGGGAGGGAAGAGGAGTGATTGGTAGTATGATGATGTAAAGAGAGTGGTAAGAGAGAAAAAGTTAGCATATGAGATGTTTTTACAAAGTAGAAGTGATACAAGGAAGGCGGTGCATATGGAGAGGAAAAGAGAGGTAAGAGAGTGGTGAAGCAATGTAAAAAGAGAGCAAATGAGAAAGTGGGTGAGATGTTATCAACAAATTTTGTTGAAAATAAGAAAAAGTTTTGTAGCGAGAATAATAAGTTGAGGAAGCCTAGAGAACAAATGGATATGATTGCTAAAAATAGAAGAGGAGAGTTATTAAATGTAGAGTTAGAGGTATCGGGAAGATAGAGGGAATATTTTGAAGAATTGTTAAATGCTGATAAAGATAGGGAAGATGTGATTTCGTGTATAGGACAAGGAAGAATATTACACATCAAGAGGAATAACTCAGCATTTACATTAAAATTTTACTAGTAATTGTCGGTAAATAAATTTAATACTGTTGTATATTGCTATTCTGCACTTGAGGCATCAACAGTCGTATCTTGGAATCATTAATTATGGGAGGGATTTAAAAATGAGATAAACTTTGATTATAGCCAATAAGACAAAAACATTATTTTTTTTTTTCAAAGTACGAGCTGGACAAGTTAAATCCTGGACTTTCATTGCTAAATAATGAGGAAGCTGACCTGTAATGTTGTATACAAGGGTCCTTTAATTATTATTATTATTATTATTATTATTATTATTATTATTATTATATTATTATTATTATTATTATTATTATTATTATTATTATTATTATTATTATTATTATTATTATTAATATTATTATTATTATTATTATTATTATTATATTAATAATAATAATAATAATATTTTTATTATTATTATTATTATTATTATTATTATTATTATTATTATATTATTATTATTATTATTATTATTATTATTATTATAATTATTATTATTATTATTATTATTATTATTATTATTATTATTATTATTATTGATAATAATAATAATAATAATAATAATATTTTTATTATTATTATTATTATTATTATTATTATTATTATTATTATTATTATTATTATTATTATTATTATTATTATTATTATTATAATGATTATTATAATTATTATTATCACTATTAATTAGGTATAATAAATATAAATATTTATAAAGAATTTCTGTTTGTCAAATTTGCCTAAGTATATAATTAAATCAAGTTTACTTACCATTAATAGCATGCACCTCCCATGATTATCCACTCGTTCATTATTCTCAAAATTCAAAATACAGCAAGTTTACAAAGAGACTACAAGAGGGTTCAGAAAATAATTCACAACTGGCCACAAGGAGCCAGTTATCATCTCTACGACAAGTAAATAATGACTAGTAATTATGCGAGTCGACTTATAGTGAAATCTTGACAGCTGGGAGGCTTTGGGGGGGGGGAGGCTGTATGTAGGGACGAGAAAGAGAGAGAGAGAGAGAGAGAGAGAGAGAGAGAGAGAGAGAGAGAGAGAGAGAGAGAGAGAGAGAGAGAGAGAGAGAGAGAGAGAGAGAGAGAGAGAGAGAGAGAGAGAGAGAGAGAGAGAGAGAGAGAGAGAGAGAGAAGGGGGAGAGAGAATGGGGAGACGGAAGACGAGAGGAGAGGAAAATGTGGAAGAATAGAGGAAAGGAGGAAGGAGAATGTTGGGCATTAGATACCTGCAGGTCCTAGTCCATTTTAGCTTTTAGGGTCCAGATTACCCTGTAATGATCATGTACTAACTGAACGGGTGGTTCTCAAAGATATTTTTTCAATATATATATATATATATATATATATATATATATATATATATATATATATATATATATATATATATATATATATATATATATATCGTGCCGAATATGTAAAACTGGTGAATTAGCAAGAACTCATTTAAAATTAAGTCCTTTCTAAAATTTTCCCTTATACGTTTAAAGATATATATTTTTCATTAATGATAATGTAAAAATTTATAATTTTGCACCAAAAGAATCTTAGAAAACTTATCTAACCTTATTATAACAAGAAAAATTTATTTCAGCCTAACCCAACTAAATATATTTTAGATACATTTACAGTAATTTAATACTAAACAAACACAGTGAAATAGATTTTTTTCGTTAGGTTCAGAATGATTTTGGCGAAATTATTGCATACACAAATTTTCACTCGTCTTATATGGCAAGATGAGCGTTGCTATTTAAGCCAAAATCGCAAGTTCTGCCTATTCGGCACGACATATATATATATTTATATTTATATTTATTTTATTAGCACACTGGCCGATTCCCACCAAGGCAGGGTGGCCCGAAAAAGAAAAACTTTCACCATCATTCACTCCATCACTGTCTTGCCAGAAGGGTGCTTTACACTACAGTTTTTAAACTGCAACATTAACACCCTCCTTCCAGAGTGCAGGCACTGTACTTCCCATCTCCAGGACTCAAGTCCGGCCTGCCGTTTCCCTGAACCCCTTCATAAATGTTACTCTGCTCCACTCCAACAGCACGTCAAGTATTAAAAACCATTTGTCTCCATTCCTCCTATCAAACACGCTCACGCATGCCTGCTGGAAGTCCAAGCCCCTCCTCACCACAAACCTCCTTTACCTCCTCCAACCTTTCCTAGGCCGACCCCTACCCGCCTTCCTTCCACTACAGACTGATACACTCTTGAAGTTATTCTGTTTCGCTCCATTCTCTCCACATGTCCGAACCACCTCAACAACCCCTCCTCAGCCCTCTGGACAACAGTTTTGGTAATCCCGCACCACCTCCTAACTTCCAAACTACAATTCTCTGCATTATATTCACACCACATTGCCCTCAGACATGACATCTCCACTGCCTCCAGCCTTCTCCTCGCTGCAACATTCATCACCCATGCTTACACCCATATAAGAGCGTTGGTAAAACTATACTCTCATACTTCCCCTTCCCTTTGCCTCCAAGGACAAAGTTCTTTGTCTCCACAGACTCCTAAGTGCACCACTCACCCTTTTCCCCTCATCAATTCTATGATTCACTCATCTTTCATTTATATATATATATATATATATATATATATATATATATATATATATATATATATATATATATATATATATATATATATATATATTTATATATATATATATATAGTGCCGAATAGGTAAAACTTGCGATTTTAGCTTAAATAGCAACGCTCTTCTTGCCGAATAAGGCAAGCGAAAATTTGTGTGCAGTAATTTCTCAAAAATCATTCTGAACATAGCGAAAAAAATATATTTCAATGTGTTTGTTTATTATTAAATTCTTGTAAACTTATCTAAAATATATTTAGTTGGATTACTCTAATTTAAATTGTGCTTGTTATAATTAGATTAAGTAAGTTTTCTATTTTCTTTATGGTACAAAATTATTAAATTTTACATTAACATAAATGAAAAATATATATTTTAATTTTAAATGAATTCTTCCTAATTGGCCAGTTTTACCTATTTGGCACGATATATATAGTAGTTTTAAGCAAATGCTGCGACTGACTGGGAATCGAGCCCCTGACATTTACTAAGCCTCCGGGACACTTATTTCTCGACGCCTTTATCCACTCGGTCACCATGCTACCAAACATCAGTTTGTGTGTGTGTGTGTGTGTGTGTGTGTGTGTGTGTGTGTGTGTGTGTGTGTGTGTGTGTGTGTGTGTGTGCGTGTGTGTGTGTATTCAGATGAAATGCCAGAATCTGAACCAGTGATCTGGAGGTTTAAAATTACCAGTGCAACGCCTTGTTAACCAAGATATACAGAGAACAGATGTTTTAGAAGGAACATAAGCTATACCTATCATTGGCTCTTGGTGCAGGTAGATATTCCTGCCTTTAGGATAATAGTAAAGATATCAGGTTTTCGCAGGACTACTACTACCGAGTAGTGATCCTTGTTTTTAATGAGGTATAAACCGTAGCTGAGATAGGATAGCGGATGTATAGCCACTGAACGAGTCATTATCTGATTAATACCTGTGTAAGGAGACACTGTGTTGTTTCCTGACAAATAAACCACTACCGCTCCTTAAAATTATGCGTGTAGACGGGTGTCAGTAGCTGGCACAGACCTATTCATTTACTTGTCCGAATTGTATACCATTAATTTAATGTTGAGTTGTGGTGCATATTATTTCTATAATTCTGAATATTCGTTTTAAAAAAACTTGTTTAAAATATCCCGTGTTACTGAAATTGTATGTAGTTAATTCAGGAAGGAAGGGGGGGGGGGAGGGTATTGTCTAATGAATTCATGTTATCTTTATTTTCAAATTATCTTCATGTGATCTGCAAAAGCTGCTACGTAGGAGTCAGTTCCCTCAGAAGGTCGTTATGGATTGTAGGACTGAGCCTTGAGGATACCCGCTAGTCACTTTTGCTCATCCTGATGCTTTCCATTTCACAGTCGGTTTGCTTGTTCCTCAGTAGTTTCCCTGACCCACTTAAGTCCCTCGTCTTCCACCCCTGCCTGCTCTAGTTTGCAGGCAAGTCTCTGCTAAGACACATAACTGAGAACGTCCTTCCAGCCCAGGACTATGCACTTAGTTCATGCCTCTCTCTCGCTTCATCATTTTGTAAAGCTTTAATAAGTTCGTAAGATTAAATTTACCCTACTAGAAAATTTACTTTAATGACTGTCAGTAGTAACGTCACAGGATCAGTCCTCAGATCTCACAGCATTTTTTTTTATGTTCAGTATTTTGCTCAATCTCATTTAATAGTCATATATTCTACCTGTAACCGCAAAGTTAGTGTGATGTGACAAAGTTAATTAGTAACGCTAGCTAGGAGAAACTACAAACTATTCACTAATGAAGAATAAGAGATGAGAAGAATTTTCACCTGTTACGCTAATCACTTTCGCTCAGACTATGAAATCTCTTTTTTTTTTATGGATAGATGGTGTGATCATATAGAAAAGAAATAGTGCAAGGAGTGTGTAAGGGAGGGAACTTCCTTCAAGCGCATTGTAACATCCTACAAGCACATGTGAGCGCGTTAAATCGAAATGAAGACAATCGTTTAGTCCTTGGGATTTTAGGTGCTTGGTTGCTAACACGTTCAGCTCACACACTGAAGTCTGTGGTTCGATCCCCGGTACGGGTGGAAACATCAGAGCTCTGGTGGCTTGGTGGTTAACGCTCTCGCTTCACACGGTGAGGGCCTGGGTTCGATTCCCAGCCAGAGTAGAAACATTGGGCGTGTTTCTTTCAACCTGTTGTCTATGTTCCCCATCAGTAAAATGGGTACCTGGGTGTTAGTCGACTGGTGTGGGTCGCATCCTGGGACACTGACCTAAGGAGGCCTGGTCACAGACCGGGCCGCGGGGGCGTTGACCCCCGGAACTCTCTCCAGATAAACTCCAGATCTCCAGCCCCTGTACACCTAGCAGTAATCAGATACCTAGGTGTGAGACGATTGGTGTGGGTCTCATCCTGGGGACAAAATTTACCTAATTTGCCTGAAATTCGCTGCATAACAAGGGGCTTTTTATACAGTATGCCACTGATGTTAGCTATGGTCTGTATAAGTTGCACATTTACTTGTAAAAACAAAGATTATTATTATTATTATTATTATTATTATTATTATTATTATTATTATTATTATTATTATTATTATTATTATTATTATTATCATCATCATCATCATCATCATCATCATCATCATCATCATCATCATCATCATCATCATCATCATCATCATCATCATTATTTGAAGTGTGAGCGTGGAGATGTCTATGAAGGAATTCCAAAAAGCCGACTTTAGACACTAAATTCTGGGAGGTTGGGAGGTACACCGTCTGCAGTTTTAAAGTTTGGAGGAGATACCGAGGTTTGTGGAGTCACTATCGGAAAGCAAATTATATTTTATTGTGGAAAGGCAGCTAGAAAGTGGGCGGTGGATGTGTCTATGGATCCCCTTCTCACAAACACGAGAACCTGAACAATTAGCCAACATTAGCAATGTACATGTCATACGTAATACAGCACCGGGATACGCAGAGTAAGTATAAAACCCTCATCTCACCAGGGATACCAAGTAAACTGAGAAAGGTCGGAAATCTGCTATGAGGCTGATTCCAGAACTACGAGACCTGGGATACGAACATAGGTGAAGAGAGCTAGATTTTACATATCTAGAAAACAAGAATGACAAGTGAACACATGTACAGTACCCAGAGACCTAGACAAAGCTGATGGAAGACTTACTATTTAAGACGAGAGGAAACAGAATAATGGGACACTAAGTAATACATTTAGAAGAAATACATTTAGAAGGGATGCAGTGAAGGCCAACTGAATACATGGACTAAAGGGTAAATATAGCAGAGCCCTGAAAGACACAGAATAAGCCACAACAGTTGTTAAAAAAAACGACGAATTGGCATCATATCCTCCTGATGACAGCAAGAACAAAAAAAAGGTAAATTTTTGGATAAAGATACTTAGAAATATGACAGAAACAATCTGATTGCATCAACATGTTACAAGAATTATGCACTATTTGTCGGGCAGAAAACATTCTTTCCAAAAATTTTCGATTTTTTCCAGGAAATCATTCCTCCCCCTAAAGTGCATAGGCGAGTAAGCCCACAGATGAATCACTGTTTCTCAGTGATTAGAACAGTCGGTACACAATTAAAAATAACCAGGCTCAATTTCCGGCCAAACTGAGGTATACTCTGCTGTTTCGAGTTCACTCTATCACAAACGTTACCCTCTCGGTGGATTTTATGATCCCATGCACCAATTTGTCCTTGGAAAATGTCAGGAAAATTGGGCCCTACAGGCGAGTAACATGTTATAGAGCTTTAGACAGGGCAAAGAGTTAAAACTCTTTGCATATTTCTTCAATCTTTTTGCTTAAGCTGTGATTTTTATAATCGCCAAGATCTGTGATACTTGTAGGGACCTCGGAGAAAATTCATTAGAAGTCTGAATTTACCGATTAAAAACAGCTTTAATGGTATTTACCCTCGTCATGTTTTGGTTTTTCAGCACTGATGTGTATTTGTGTCAAATTAATTATCTTATAGGTCACAACGCTTTGTAAATCTTAGAATTTCTTGCTGCTCCTCTTCAGAGAGCAGTAAACAAGTACCTGTGTGTTAGTTGACTGTTGTGGATTGTATTCTCAAGGATGAAGTTCGAATGCAAATAATATTTATGAAGACAAGACAACCTTCATTGTTCTGTTCCTGCAATTAAAAGTAGATGATTATACACAGACGTATAATTTTCTCTCTCTCTCTCTCTCTCTCTCTCTCTCTCTCTCTCTCTCTCTCTCTCTCTCTCTCTCTCTCTCTCTCTCTCTCTCTCTCTCTCTCTCTCTCTCTCTCTCTCTCTTTACATGAATTATGTATTCGACGTTGAAAATCTGTGATAAATTAAACGCTTCTTTTCTCAATGCATTAATGCAGTGCCTTAAAATTAGCAATATTTCTTTAAAACGAAACATACAGCTTAGCTTTACCTGTTAAAATTAATATAAAATAAATGACTACATACTTGTGTGAGGTGAGCGCGCTGTCATTTTGCTGGGATGAGTAGTGGTGTTATAGGCTGTATGGGACACCTTGGGTGACTGGGGAGTGTTGCTTACCGGCTTGGGAAGTACACACGGTTTAAGTATGGCGGAGGCAGTCCTGGTCTCGGCATTTCTCGAGGGCATGACAAGAGGTTTGGGTGTGTCTGTGACCTCTGGAGTGTGAGGTATGGGGCTGCCTCCAGAACTGGGCGTGGTCTGCAAGCTAATCACCTCTTGTGTTTTCTCATCTGACGGATCTTGCAGTTTGGTGGAGGTTGCGGTGTTGCTGCTGGAGCTTACCGTGGATTTTGACAAGGGGACAGATACTGACACCTGGGTTGGAGTAGTAATCTGAGCCTTTTCGAACTCCCTTTGGAGGACCATTATGGCTTTATTGACGACATTGAAACTGGTTAGATCATTGACGTCACTGGCACAAGTTCGAACCACCCGTGCCTGCTTCAAGAGACCCTCGATGATACGTCGTTGTCTCAGATTTTCCACCAAGTTAACGAACGTCACCATCAGTAGGTGGACATTCTCTTCAGCAGCAATCTCTAGTTGGGTGGTAACGCGCGACGATCTAATCTTAACCATCTGGCAATGCAAGGAAAATTTTAAAGGAACATGTAGCAGTTCATCGAACAGTTGATGGATATTGTATTCCCGTACAAGTATTCCAGTATTGTCTCATTCCTTTTCAATTAATGCATATTTATGTACGTGCGTCTCAGAAGACACATCTCATCAGGCATTAATTTGGTTTATAAACATACATGTTACTTCAAAGATTTTTATATCTATCCATAGTTCTTTCTTAAATTAAACTAAATAAATTTCCAAGTGTGTGTGTGTGTGTGTGTGTGTGTGTGTGTGTGTCCCGTGATTCGGCAGGTAGCAAATTCAGCTACCATACTGAGTGCCTGGGGTTGGATCCCCGACATGGAAGACAACATTAGATATGTTTCTTTACCCATGTTGTTCCTTTTCATCTGGAAGTAAGTAGGTACCTGGGTATTAGTCGATTGCAGTGAGTCTCATCCTGGGGAGGGGGGTAGTATTCTTTCAAAATGAGCTGAGGTAATTGGTAATTACCTGCATTACTTTCTCATTTATTTATATTTATATACAACAAACATTTCCCAATAATCAAATCTCCACCAAAAGAACAATCACACGATTTCAACAACTAATTTCTTGGTGAGAAACTGACAAGAAATTGTATATACCTCCTGTAGGCGGACGAGCTGATCCTGGATTTTGACGAGGTGGTGGTCAGGTCTTGGGTGCTCCTCGAACAAACACTCGCCACATGCTGCTACTTCGCAGGTGACGCACCAGAAGGCCAGGCGAGACGCATGCTCAGAGCACACGTCCTGATCGGAAAGTCATGAGAAGTGTGTTACTTCATAATTTACACGAGTTGTATGAATGACCTGATATTTTATTAGTGTAAATAAGAACATGGAATGTGGTGACAGACACAGGGTGTATATCAAGCATATCTGTATAGAGCTTCACAGCTCTGCACTGAGTGAAACGTCGTGCTTCCGCACTCAAATGTGTAGTTAATATGCCATTTTAACGAAGAATGTGAGCTTGTATCGACTAGAAGAGTTCGACATTACAAAAAATATACAGAAACGTAAGATTTTAAATGTAATAATGTTAGTAGAATTAAATACAACATGTGCTTGTTACGGCTTGACAAAGTTCCTGGTGAGCGAAAAGTTACCACAGTAAAATTTTGCGTAAGTAGCACTTGTGTCCGTTTATGTAACATAAGATTCAAGATGCTTGGAAAGAGCAAGTGTATCATTCAGTGTCATGCGATGTCCCTACACCGTAAAGATTTTACAGAAAACGTTCTTCATTGCATTACCAACATATAACTGGCTCTTTAGTAGCTGGCTCAAAGGTTCTGAAACTCTGAAGGAATGTTTGTCCACAATACATGATGTGATGTGATTATTATGCAGATAATTCGTAGTTTGTATATATATATATATATATATATATATATATATATATATATATATATATATATATATATATATATATATATATATATATATATATATATATATATATATATATATATATATATATATATATATATATATATATATATATATATATATATATATATATATATATATATATATATATATATATATATATATATATATATATATATATATATATATATATATATATGTCATACCGAATACGTAAAACTGGGCAGATACCAAGAATTCATTGAAAATTTTCTCTTATACGTTTAAAGATATATTTTTTTCATTAATGTTAATGTAAAATTTTTTAATTTTGCACCAAAAGAATCTTAGAAAACTTACCTAACCTTATTATAACAAGAACAATTTATTTTGGCCTAACCCAACTAAATATATTTTAGATTTGTTTACAATAATTTAATACTAAACAAACACAGTGAAATATATATTTTTCGTTATGTTCAGAATTATTTTGGCGAAATTATTGCATACATAAATTTTCGCTTGTCCTATATGGCAAGATGAGCGTTGCTATTTAAGCCAAGATCGAAAGTTCTGCCTATTCGGCACGACATATACATATATATGTGTGTGTATATATATATATATATGTGTGTGTATATACATATATGTGTGTGTATATATATATATATATATATATATATATATATATATATATATATGTGTATATATATATATATATATATATATATATATATATATATATATATATATATATATATATATATATATATATATATATATATATATATATATATATATATCAGTACATGTAATGTTAATAGTAATACATCTATTGATCTGCATTTTTATTTTGTTAAACAAAGTTTTAATTTGTAAAATTACATTTCATCGTAGATATGAATACATTTGCAGATGTCTGTATGATAATAAGAAAAAAAGGAAAAGAAGAGATTGCTTTATGCAACGATATAAGAAAATAATGATGTTTGCAACACATTTGAGACAAGCTGAAGCCAACATGCACGAAGAAAAAAAACGACTTCAGTCTGTTGAGTGAAAGGCGCATCCATCAGCTGAGATGTCATGATGCTGGTCAAGTGTTTTAGAGCAAAGGAGTTTAAGGTGCCTTTCCCTCCCACTCTCTCGGATCGAACCTAATTAATACCCACCCACGCCACCACAACTGCTTCATGACCCTAAAGCGTTTAATGCTTTCCCTGAATTTAACCTCTGGGTTAAAAATGTTACTGAAAGATCCATTCTTATAATATCAGCTATACGTATCTTGTACTATTTAGACAATGGCATAAGTTCATGGGACTGAAACTAGTACGGTGTGTGTATGTGTGTGTGCTCACATATTTGTGGCTGCAGGGATCAAGTTATGGCTCATGGCTCATGGCCCCGTCTCTTCTCTCTCTGCTCCATGAGCTTTATCAAACCTCGTCTTAAAGCTATGTATGGTTCCTGCCTCCACTACGTCACTTTCCAGACTATTCCACTCCCTGTCAACTCTATGACTCATCTGAGTCTTCAGCTTCCATTTGTGTGTGTGTGTGTGTGTGTGTACTCACCTATTTGTACTCACCTATTTGTGGTTGCAGGGGTCGAGTCACAGCTCCTGGCCCCTGTGTGTGTGTGTGTGTGTGTGTGTGTGTGTGTGTGTGTGTGTGTGTGTGTGTGTGTTCACCTAGTTGTACTCACTTAGTTGTGGTTGCAGGTGTCAATTCACAGCTCCTGGCCCCACCAGGAGCTACTAGGTCACTCTTCCTGCTCCAAGAGCTTTATCATAACTCTTCATGTGTGTTTGTGTTTGTGTGTGTGTGTGTGTGTGTGTGTGTGTGTGTGTGTGTGTGTGTGTGTGTGTGTGTGTGTGTGTGTGTGTGTGTGTGTGTGTGTGTGTGTGTGTGTGTATGTGTGTGTGTGTGTGTGTGTGTGTGTGTGTGTGTGTGTGTGTGTGTATGTGTGTGTATGTGTGTGTGTGTGTATGTGTGTGTGTGTGTATGTGTGTGTGTGTGTGTGTGTGTGTGTACTCACCTAGTTGAGGTTGCGGGGGTCGAGTCCGAGCTCCTGGCCCCGAGTCCGAGCTCCTGTGTGTGTGTGTGTGTGTGTGTGTGTGTGTGTGTGTGTGTGTGTGTGTGTGTGTGTGTGTGTGTGTGTGTGTGTGTGTATGTGTATGCGTGTATGTGTGATCCTGTATACATTACAAGAACTGAAGGGTGGTTAACGATGGTGTTTGCCTAAGTACAGTATGGAAATGGAGAAGGCTTTAGTTTGGATTGCTTTGTGTAGCTGTTTGGATGAGAGTATTGACGGCTCGTGTAATGAATTGCCTGCAGTCTTTCAACACTGTCTGGGATTTGTTATACAAACATTGCCCATTTGTTTTGTCCTTTTCGGATGCAGTCTTTGTACTCCACGATTCATGGCCGCCACGATGTTTAAATTGAACCTGGCTTATAAAAACATGGGCGAGAAAGTAATTTTCTTTTTTTTCAACCTTGGAAGAGCTAACTATTGAAGAAGTAAAAATATAACTTTGCTCAAACTTTTGTGCAAGTTAGCTTAGAGTTTTTTTATTTATATACTAGACTAGCAGGTGCGCAGTAGCAACAAATACGTTCCAGGTTGAATTCTAAACCAAGCAACCAACACTAAACCCGCTTAGTTTGTTTTACTACCTTTGTTTTTTCTCGTCCTTCAGCTGTTGTTATTGTAATCTTCATGGAATGAGTGACTGGTTGACGTGTTGCTTCACACAACACCACCTTGTATCCTTTTAATCTTTGTTTTTCTTTAGATTTTTAAATCAGCCACATTATAAAGCTTGCTCCATAAATCTGTTATTCGACACCAAAAACAGGCAACGACGCTCTGTTATATTGTGTAAAATATACCGTTAACAGGCAGTTTAGCGTATGTCCCACTACCAGACACTCTTAACTTTAAGTTTGGAAGTACCTTTAAGCACTTACAAGTTTCTCTCACCGTTGTTGGTACAACTACCTCACAAGATAACGTGAGTCCATTATCAGACAAAAGAAAAAAGAATTCTACTATCAGATAAGGTGTACCAATTTTATTATCAGCCAGTTAACAATCATCCATGATCGGACGAAATGTAATTATATATATATATATATATATATATATATATATATATATATATATATATATATATATATATATATATATATATATATATATATATATATATATATATATATATATATATATATATATATGTTAATGTTGCAGTTTAAAAACTGTAGTGTAAAGCACCCTTCTGGCAAGACAGTGATGGAGTGAATGATGGTGAAAGTGTTTCTTTTTCGGGCCACCCTGCCTTGGTGGGAATCGGCCAGTGTGATAACAAAATATATATATATATATATATATATATATATATATATATATATATATATATATATATATATATATATATATATATATATATATATATATATATATATATATATATATATATATATATATATATATATATATATATATATATATATATATATATGTATATATATATATATATGTATATATATATATATATATATATATATATATATATATATATATATATATATATATATATATATATATATATGTATTTATATATATATACATGTGCATCTACCTTAGCTGATACCTATCTCCAATACATCGAAGGGAGGAAAAGGAGGAGCAACTGCCAACTTCAGGGAGTCCCAAAAGTCTAGAAAATATGGTGACTTTTCCCATCATTACATGTTTGTTCCCTTAAGCTCAGAGACCCTTGGCTCATGGGGAAAGAATGCATCTAAATTCCTTAAGGAGCTGGGAAAAAGACTCATCAGGGTAACTAGAGATCCCAGGGCAGCTAGTTTTCTGTTCCAGCGGCTCAGTGCGTTTGTTCCAAGGGGTAATGCCTGCTGTATTTTTGGCACACGCCCCAGCTCTGAGGAGCTGGATGAGATTTTCGCCTTATAATCGGAGATACACACATAACAGCATGTACTGTATATGTCACCTTTATATCAACAATGTATCTCTTAAATCTTCTGTACCATATTATGTAATAAAATATTCCTATTGGTAAAAAAAAATATAAAAAGATGGGTTTTATAGGGGGAGTGGAATATTGAAGCGGCTTCAGGAAGAAATCCAAATATTCTTCCTTGAAGCTTTTTTATCCACTTCTCTGAGGCTATGGGTCCCACTATATATATATATATATATATATATATATATATATATATATATATATATATATATATATACATATATACATATATATATATATATATATATATTATATATATATATATATATTATATATTGTCCATGGGGAAGTGGAAAAGAATCTTTCCTCCGTAAGCCATGCGTGTCGTATGAGGCGACTAAAATGCCGGGAGCAATGGGCTAGTAACCCCTTCTCCTGTATACATTTACTAAAAAAGAGAAGAAGAAAAACTTTATAAAACTGGGTTTTTTAAATGTGCGTGGATGTAGTGCGGATGACAAGAAACAGATGATTGCTGATGTTATGAATGAAAAGAAGTTAGATGTCCTGGCTCTAAGCGAAACAAAGCTGAAGGGGGTAGGAGAGTTTCAGTGGGGTGAAATAAATGGGATTAAATCTGGAGTATCTGAGAGAGTTAGAGCAAAGGAAGGGGTAGCAGTAATGTTAAATGATCAGTTATGGAAGGAGAAAAGAGAATATGAATGTGTAAATTCGAGAATTATGTGGATTAAAGTAAAGGTTGGATGCGAGAAGTGGGTCATAATAAGCGTGTATGCACCTGGAGAAGAGAGGAATGCAGAGGAGAGAGAGAGATTTTGGGAGATGTTAAGTGAATGTATAGGAGCCTTTGAACCAAGTGAGAGAGTAATTGTGGTAGGGGACCTGAATGCTAAAGTAGGAGAAACTTTTAGAGAGGGTGTGGTAGGTAAGTTTGGGGTGCCAGGTGTAAATTATAATGGGAGCCCTTTGATTGAACTTTGTATAGAAAGGGGTTTAGTTATAGGTAATACATATTTTAAGAAAAAGAGGATAAATAAGTATACACGATATGATGTAGGGCGAAATGACAGTAGTTTGTTGGATTATGTATTGGTAGATAAAAGACTGTTGAGTAGACTTCAGGATATACATGTTTATAGAGGGGCCACAGATATATCAGATCACTTTCTAGTTGTAGCTACACTGAGAGTAAAAGGTAGATGGGATACAAGGAGAATAGAAGCATCAGGGAAGAGAGAGGTGAAGGTTTATAAACTAAAAGAGGAGGCAGTTAGGGTAAGATATAAACAGCTATTGGAGGATAGATGGGCTAATGAGAGCATAGGCAATGGGGTCGAAGAGGAATGGGGTAGGTTTAAAAATGTAGTGTTAGAGTGTTCAGCAGAAGTTTGTGGTTACAGGAAAGTGGGTGCAGGAGGGAAGAGGAGCGATTGGTGGAATGATGATGTAAAGAGAGTAGTAAGGGAGAAAAAGTTAGCATATGAGAAGTTTTTACAAAGTAGAAGTGATGCAAGGAGGGAAGAGTATATGGAGAAAAAGAGAGAGGTTAAGAGAGTGGTGAAGCAATGTAAAAAGAGAGCAAATGAGAGAGTGGGTGAGCTGTTATCAACAAATTTTGTTGAAAATAAGAAAAAGTTTTGGAGTGAGATTAACAAGTTAAGGAAGCCTAGAGAACAAATGGATTTGTCAGTTAAAAATAGGAGAGGAGAGTTATTAAATGGAGAGTTAGAGGTATTGGGAAGATGGAGGGAATATTTTGAGGAATTGTTAAATGTTGATGAAGATAGGGAAGCTGTGATTTCGTGTATAGGGCAAGGAGGAATAACATCTTGTAGGAGTGAGGAAGAGCCAGTTGTGAGTGTGGGGGAAGTTCGTGAGGCAGTAGGTAAAATGAAAGGGGGTAAGGCAGCCGGGATTGATGGGATAAAGATAGAAATGTTAAAAGCAGGTGGGGATATAGTTTTGGAGTGGTTGGTGCAATTATTTAATAAATGTATGGAAGAGGGTAAGGTACCTAGGGATTGGCAGAGAGCATGCATAGTTCCTTTGTATAAAGGCAAAGGGGATAAAAGAGAGTGCAAAAATTATAGGGGGATAAGTCTGTTGAGTGTACCTGGTAAAGTGTATGGTAGAGTTATAATTGAAAGAATTAAGAGTAAGACGGAGAATAGGATAGCAGATGAACAAGGAGGCTTTAGGAAAGGTAGGGGGTGTGTGGACCAGGTGTTTACAGTGAAACATATAAGTGAACAGTATTTAGATAAGGCTAAAGAGGTCTTTGTGGCATTTATGGATTTGGAAAAGGCGTATGACAGGGTGAATAGGGGGGCAATGTGGCAGATGTTGCAAGTGTATGGTGTAGGAGGTAGGTTACTGAAAGCAGTGAAGAGTTTTTACGAGGATAGTGAGGTTCAAGTTAGAGTATGTAGAAAAGAGGGAAATTTTTTCCCAGTAAAAGTAGGCCTTAGACAAGGATGTGTGATGTCACCGTGGTTGTTTAATATATTTATAGATGGGGTTGTAAGAGAAGTAAATGCGAGGGTCTTGGCAAGAGGCGTGGAGTTAAAAGATAAAGAATCACACACAGGGTGGGAGTTGTCACAGCTGCTCTTTGCTGATGACACTGTGCTCTTGGGAGATTCTGAAGAGAAGCTGCAGAGATTGGTGGATGAATTTGGTAGGGTGTGCAAAAGAAGAAAATTAAAGGTGAATATAGGAAAGAGTAAGGTTATGAGGATAACAAAAAGATTAGGTGATGAAAGATTGAATATCAGATTGGAGGGAGAGAGTATGGAGGAGGTGAACGTATTCAGATATTTGGGAGTGGACGTGTCAGCGGATGGGTCTATGAAAGATGAGGTGAATCATAGAATTGATGAGGGAAAAAGAGTGAGTGGTGCACTTAGGAGTCTGTGGAGACAGAGAACTTTGTCCTTGGAGGCAAAGAGGGGAATGTATGAGAGTATAGTTTTACCAACGCTCTTATATGGGTGTGAAGCATGGGTGATGAATGTTGCAGCGAGGAGAAGGCTGGAGGGAGTGGAGATGTCATGTCTGAGGGCAATGTGTGGTGTGAATATAATGCAGAGAATTCGTAGTTTGGAAGTTAGGAGGAGGTGCGGGATTACCAAAACTGTTGTCCAGAGGGCTGAGGAAGGGTTGTTGAGGTGGTTCGGACATGTAGAGAGAATGGAGCGAAACAGAATAACTTCAAGAGTGTATCAGTCTGTAGTGGAAGGAAGGCGGGGTAGGGGTCGGCCTAGGAAGGGTTGGAGGGAGGGGGTAAAGGAGGTTTTGTGTGCGAGGGGCTTGGACTTCCAGCAGGTATGCGTGAGCGTGTTTGATAGGAGTGAATGGAGACAAATGGTTTTTAATACTTGACGTGCTGTTGGAGTGTGAGCAAAGTAACATTTATGAAGGGATTCAGGGAAACCGGCAGGCCGGACTTGAGTCCTGGAGATGGGAAGTACAGTGCCTGCACTCTGAAGGAGGGGTGTTAATGTTGCAGTTTAAAAACTGTAGTGTAAAGCACCCTTCTGGCAAGACAGTGATGGAGTGAATGATGGTGAAAGTTTTTCTTTTTCGGGCCACCCTGCCTTGGTGGGAATCGGCCGGTGTGATAAAAAAAAAAAAAAAAAAAATAAAAAATATATATATATAATTATAATATATATATTATTTATATATATATAATATATATAATATATATATATATAATATATATTATAAGCACACACACAAACAACCACAGGGGAAAGCTGAATTACATAACTGGCCTTTCGTTCAGGACCCTGTACACTGTCTACGTTAGGCCTCTATTGGAGTATGCAGCACCAGTTTGAAACCCACATCTAGCCAAGCACGTAAGGAAATTAGATTTAGTGCAAAGATTTGCAACAAGACTAGTCCCGGAGCTAAGAGGCATGTCCTACGAGGAGAGATGAAGGGAGATCGACCTGACAACACCGGAGGACAGGAGAGATAGAGGGGTTATGATAACGACATATAAGATACTGAGAGGAATTGACAAGGTGGATAGAGACAGGATGTTCCAGAGAGTTCCAGAGATGGGACACAGCAACAAAGGGTCACAATTTGAAGTTGAAGACTCAGATGAATCACAAGGATGTTAGGAAGTATTTCTTCAGTCACAGAGTTGTCAGGAAGTGGAATAGTCTGGGAAGTGATGTAGTGGAGGCAGGATCCATACATAGCTTTAAGAAGAGCTCATGGAGCAAGAACAGTGACCTAGTAGCGACAAGTGAAGAGGCGGGGCCAGGAGCTGTGACTCGACCCCTGCAACCACAACTAGGTGAGTACACACACACACATACTCACACACTACAATGGATTAGGGAATACCTGACTGGAAGAAAACAACGAGTGTTGGTAGGTGATGAACTGTCAGAGTGGCCTCATGTGTTCAGTGGGGGTTCCACAAGGGTCAGTCCTAGGTCCGGTGCTCTTTCTTGAATGTGTGAATGCAGTGATGGAAGAAATAGATTCAGAGGTGTCCCTGTTTGCTTATGATGTGAAATTAATGAGGAGAATGAGGAGAGTGCAAGCAGACGATGATCAGGTAAGATTACAAGGGGATCTGGACATCGGCTGCAAGGCTTTCCTGACAAATGGCTCCTGGAGCTTAACCCCGGCAAGTGCCAAGTTATGAAGCTTGAGGAAGGACAAAGAAGATCGCAGACGGAGTACAGACTAAGGATCAAAGGCTACAAACCTCATTTAAGGAAAAGGATTTTGGGGTGAGCATTATTCCGAGTATGTGCCTTGAGGAACACATCAGTGAAATAGCCGCTGCAGCATATGGGTGCCTGGCAAACCTAAGAATAGCATTTCGATATCTAAGTAAGAAATCATTCACAACACTGTACACCGTGTACGTCAGGCCCATACTGGAGTATGCCGCACCAGTTTGGAACCCACACCTGCTCAAACACGTCAAGGAATTATAGACAGTGAAAAGGTTTGCAACAACACTAGCCTTGGAGCTAAGGGAAATATCTTATGAAAAGAGGTTAAGGGAACTCGACCTGATGACACTATATGACAGGAGGGAAAGGGCGGACATGATAACGACGTATAAAAATGCTGAGATTAGTTGACAAGGTGGACAGGATTAAAATGTTTCAGAGATGGAACACAAGAACAAGCTGCCACAACGGAAAATGAAAACTCAGATGAACCATAGGGATGTTAGGAAGTATTTCTTTAGCCTTAGAGTTGTCAGGAAGTGGAATAATCTGGAGAGTGAAGAAGTGGAGACAAGATCCATACATAACTTTAAGATGAGGTAAGATAAGGCTCTTCGAGAGGGGAGAGAGTTACACAGTAGCGACTAGCGAAGAAGCAGTACCAGGAGCTGTGAATCGATCCCTGCAATCACATATAAGTGAGTACACACACACACACACACACACACACACACACACACAATAAAACCATAAGAAACACGTCTCATATCCAGACTCTTAACACAGTACAACTTGTTCATTTGTCAAAAGCTCTGAGAGATTATTTACTTAACACATGTTTCTCTCTCTCCCACAGTTCACTAGATACCTCAAGAATTATTTCTTTTGGTCAGTAGAACAACTATGCCAAATGTGAACACGATGCTCTACATGGTACGGCAATTCAGTAGCTTGTTCGTCTCACGGTTACTGGACGGAGGATAGAGCCTCCACTCTTCCTTATACTGAAAGATTTAAAAAGATTTAGTGTTTTGCTTACAGTAACTTACTACAGGTCAAGATATTATTAAAGACCAGCGTCACCTGATTTTCACTAACAAATATATTAGAAGCAACGTAAAGTAAGCACAAAAAAAAAAAGTCTGCCCTAGACCACACTGGCACGAACATGTTTTAACATATGTTCGGTTAGTAAACAGCTGACCATACCTGGGCAGGTGGCAGTGAGGAAGTGTGTTGTATATCTCGATACATTAAGATACCCAGGAGACGTTATGGCTGGAGATGTGGGGGAGGGGTTGTGGTAGGGGTATTGTCTCTGTTGCTGGTCTGGACAGTTGTGATGGGGGTTGATCTCGGTTGCTGGTGTGTAGAGTTGTAGTTGGGGGTTGGTCTCGGTTGCTAGTATATAGAGGTGTAGTGGAGGGGTTGGTCTCGGTTGCTGGTGTTTCTGACAGTGTAAAGGTTGTTGATATGGGATGGAGTCGGAATCAACATTTCTCTGTTTTATATTAAACATAACTGGCTATGTCAACAGTGCTACCTCTCTGCTACATGAAGGATGCTGACTGGGAACAATAACGAGCATTGTTTTCCTATCATGCTACATCACAAGGGATGGGTTGCATGCATGGGTTCCAAGTATTTCAATATTGGTTCATTACCAGAGAGAACTTAGAAGTCTGGGTTCCATCAGACCTGGAGATTCTATTACAAGAAAAATGCCATTTAAGAATGGCCTATGGTAAGGAATAAGAAATGTGTGCAACACCTGGGAATCTTTATCTGAAGACGTTTCGCCATCCAGTGGCTTTTTCAATTCAATACAGATGTACATGAAGACAGTAGATATTCTGCAAGTATACTGCAGATATTATTCAGGTGATATTCTGGCTTCGTATGCCGTCTCTGTATGCAATTGAAAAAGCCAATGTTTGTCTAGTCGCTTTCTACACTTCCTGTTAGCTGTTCTGTACACTTCCTGTAGGTTGCAATATACATTCTCTGTTGGTTGTCCTGTACACTTCCTGTTAGTTGTCCTGTACACTTCCTGTTAGTTGTTCTGTACACTTCCTGCTAGTTGTTCTGTACATATCCTGTTATGTGTTCTGTACACTTCCTGTTGGTTGCTCTGTACACTTCCTATTGGTTCAAATGTACACTTACTGTTGGTTGTGCTGTACATTTCCTGTTAATTGTTCTGTACTCTTCCTGTTAGTTGTTCTGTACACTTCGTGGTGGTTGTTCTGTAGACTTCCTAATAGTCATAGACCTGGCCACAGATCTTGTCAAAGACCTGGTTACAAACCTGGCCAAAGACCTAGCAACAGACCTGGCATTGGTGACCGTAAAAACTCTCCACGATTGCATTAATCACACAGTGGCTTCAGAAAAATTATTACGAACGAGGATATTCACTCACCATCTTCTTCATCTGCTGAGCATCCTTCTGGAGCAGCTTTTCCTGAGAGGAGTTGAGGGCATCCAGCCGAGCCACCTCCAGGAGGGAATAGTTGACCGGCAGATCCTGCACATCTTTCACTGGCTGAGGCTTCCGACACGCTGCGCACTGTAACCCACCTGAAGGAGGAGAGTAGGAGAAACTGTCAATTATGCTGGACACAGGAAGGTACTTGAAAGCAAAGGAGAAGTCGGAACTTAGAACTATAGTGGCCGCAGGAAGATACCTGATGGCAGAAGAGCTGTAAATTAAGCTGGACACATAGACTGCACCATGAAAAGACTAGGCAACATGCATAGGCTTCGTGACATCGTAATATACAGTGAGATAGTGACAGAGATTGAGAGAAAGAAAATTAGAAGTAATTCTACATTTGATGTCCCCAGCTTATTCGAGCCTTCTAGAGGATATCATTTTGACTACACTCACACCGCATGACGTCCCGGACATAATGAGGGCTCCTACAGGACACCATCTCTCATACTCTCACACTGTATGACGTACTAGACATACTGAGGGATCCTACAAGACATTATCTCTCCTATACACATTGCATGATGTCCCGGACTTACCGAGGATTCCTGCAAGACACCATCTCTCCTACTTTTAAGTTTCTTCATCTTACCAGACATGCTAAGGACTCCTAGAAAACATGATATGGATGAATAATAATATACATGAGTAACAGTTTGTTTTCTTTATTTTCTGTATTCAGACGGATGTAGAGGCAACTAAAATATGGTGGAGGAAAAGACTAAAGACTAAGGTGTTCCGTTCCTTAACCTTAATAGAAATTCTTCAGTCCATAGTGTTGATATCTGAAGTAGAGGGAGAGTGATGGAGCTATAGACCCGTTTGTAAGGCCGGGTTAATATGCTCTCCAGTCTAGTCTGGGTGGTTCGATGGTTAAAGCCTTTGTGGTGGGTCAGGCGTTGCCCACTTAAAACAAAATGTAGTTGAATTGTTGTATTTACGCCTCTGGTTAGTGTGACCTGGGTGTCAGTGCTTAGTTAAATGCATTATCAAACGCGTATTTCTAACGTTCATTTATTTTTATAAACGCTGGGCCAAAAGTGAGGAGCGGTGGTTGGAGATGTCATCAGTGAAGGAAGGGCCCATTAACATTCCACCTGGCCCATGTTTGGCAGGTCCTTCTCAAATTCTACCCTTCTCATACATAACATGTCAGCCTTATCGTTCCCAGCTTATTGGCATATTCTCATGTGTTGAACTTAAGAGGCACCTTCCTACCATGGGCCATTTGGCCTGTTGGTAGACCCCATCTCCTGTGACGACGTCTCCGACCGCCTCACCTCACTTCTGGTCAAGTATATTGAGTTCCATCACTGTGCCTCTGCTTGAGAGTGATCAGTGCAATGGAGTGAGCAACTTCTATCAGCGATAAGAAACACCCCAAATTACCCCTCCACTGTTATCATTACTGAGGGACTGAACATTTCAGTCTCTCGCCCCACTGTCACCACTTTTTAAATGATCATTGTATTCAACTGGAGAAGCCTGCTATGCAAGAAAAATATCTCTGTAATAACGATACCCAAGTGTTAAACGAGTGTTGTATTCCTCTACTTGTCGGTAAAGAATACTCTAAATATAACAATGTCATGTGACTAACGCTTTGCGCTTCAAGACTTCTCAGCCACACTGAGGACTGCTATGAGACATCAACTCTCCTACAGTTAAACTTCATGACATCCCAAACATACTGAAGACTCCTGTAAGACAATATTTCCTCCACTCATGCTTCAAGATGGTCCTCTCAGAAGTTTACCTTGACTCTGCACTCTACAGTGACTCTTAACTTGCTAGTATTTATAACCATAAATACTGCTTAAGCTACTTTCACAAGGGCCAACATTATTATTTACTTTAATAAAAAGAGTTGAAATAAATTTACAATAGCGACAAAAAAGATTTTCCAGGCATAAGATAATCACAGGTTGATGTAAAATGGCTATTGGACTGTGACTTTAAAAAAGACATTCTCTTCTTATAATGCCGGAGATAGCCATGCTGGAAGAATAATTTAGATATCAGGATCAGTGGACGGAGGTGGGAGTCTCCTCCACTCTACGCTGAGTGACCCTCACGGGCGTAGTACTTCACAGAAATCAAACGATGATAAAATGCGCATAATGCTGAGGGATATATTTGCTAACATATTCAAGCATTTCTTTATTCCCATATTAAAAGCGGAATATATATATATATATATATATATATATATATATATATATATATATATATATATATATATATATATATATATATATATATATATATATATATATATATATATATATATATATATATATATATATATATATATATATATATATGGCACTTTCTACGTTCAGAAAGCATTCATTGATGTTTACTATTAAATCCGCGAGAGGATTTAATAAAGTATACCTTCCTTTTGTTGCTTCAGCATGGGGATTTTTTGTTACAATAGATCATAAGAGAGTTAGGAGTGAATTATACGAGAGTTAGCAGTAAATTGCAGGATAATAGGCCGTAAATAAACCAACATCTCTCTCTGGGAATCATGCGGTGTTCCCCGGGGCTCCTTACTTGGTCCATCAATATTTGATAATAATGTCAATACAAATATCTTGGGTTACAAGAATGACTGTGTGAATGAGAGCGGCGTGGTTGTTGTGGTAGTTTATGGCGGGGGGGGGGGGTATGGCGGTTTATGGCAGGGGGAGTTGTTGTGGTTATGACGGGATTGTTGTTGTTGTTTATGGCATTGGGATTGTTGTGGTTCTTTATAGTGTGGTTGTTGTTGTGGTTGTTTATGGAGGGTTGTTGTTGCTGTTTATGATGGGATTGTTGTAGTGGTTGTTTATGGCCGGGGGGGTTGTTGTGGTTGTTTATAATGGGGTTGGTGCTGTGGTTGTTCATGGCAGAAAGGTGGGGGGGATTGTTGTGGTTGTTTATAGCGAGGGGGTTGTTGTGGTTGTTCATGATGGGGCTGTTGTAGCGGTTGTTTATGGCCGAGGGATGGTTGTTGTGGTTGTTTATGATGGGGTTGTTGTAGTGGTTGTTAATGGCCGGGAGGGGGGTGTTTTCATTGCTGTTCTTATTCGATTTTTTTCCCTCGATTTTAATTTACTTCTTTCTCGTTCTTCTTTCTTTTTTTGTAGTTGGTTTTCGTATTACGTACACGTGATAAAATAATAATAATAATAATAATAATAATAATAATAATAATAATAATAATAATAATAATAATAAGAAGAAGAAGAAGAAGAAGAAGAAGAAGAAGAAGAAGAAATAGAAAAACAAGAAACAGAATAAGAAAAAAACAGCAAAGAATGAAAGCAACCGTAACAAAACTGGTGAAAATTGGTGAAATCATCATGATCATCATTATGGAGGCAAGAAACATGATTTTATTCATCATGATGAAGAAGCTTGACCACAACCCTACTCATCACATTCTCTACTGATGAATGAAAATACATTTCAAGCTTGAAGAGCGCTTTTTTTTTTTTTGGCCCAATTATTATTTTTTAATTACCAGATGATGGCAATAGGAAACGAAATGTCTAACAAAAGCTAATGTAACCGTGGAATGAAAAGGAACGTGACCGTGGTCAAAATGGATTACCTTTTTTTTCGCTTTTGTCAGAAGAACGCTGACAAAAGACAACACAGCACAGCTTTTGTTGCCAGAGCGTTTCACATGCTCCTCAACCTATGTTGGTATTGATTAGTAAGTCACATGTGCAACAGTTAGGTAGCTTTATTGTTGAAACGTTTCGCCTACACGGTAGGCTTTTTCAGACAAATGCACTTCTGCTTCCTTCAATCCATTCTTTGTATTTGACTGAAGAGGCCTACTGTGTAGGCCAGAGTTCCCCAAAGTGGTCAATATCGACCCCTTAAGGGTCTATAAATGGCTCCTGAAGAGCGAAACGTTGCCACAAGAAACTGTCACAATAGTTGCACTTGTGTCCTTTTAGCTAACCAATGCAATTCTATCTAAGTAGAGGAACAGACTGATGAACCTAGTGACTTACGACTCATCAATCATCAACCAAATATTAGTGTCCGCGTTGATGCTCATCTGACGCATCCTGACCATTAATTATATCAACAGTTTCAGTCATATAGATATGGTAAAGCTTATATTTTTCATAACTTAAATATTACCTATTTTCTGATATTATTATTATTATAATTATTATTATTATTATTATTATTATTATTATTATTATTATTATTATTATTATTATTATTATTATTATTGTTGTTGTTGTTGTTGTTGTTGTTGTTGTTGTTGTTGTTGTTGTTGTTGTTGTTGTTGTTCATAGTACTATTAAAATACCATTAATTAAATTAATATCATATAATAAATGTTTGGGGGTCGATGAGCGTTTTCAAACTTCATGAAGGTGTCGATGAGCTGAAGTTTTGGACCCCTGGAGTAGGTGAAATGTTCCAGCAATAAAGATACCCAACCGTTGCACATGTCTTATTAAATCAACTTGTCGGTATTTTATTCCCTTTTGAAACCGTGATCCGGAGAAGTATGGCAATCTTCACTTTTCTCGGACCGGACGTAATTATTTTCCATTTTTCAAGTGTTGTTATTGTTGTATAACTCTTGTGAGTTCAGCATGAAAACAATAACTGTAGAGATTAATACGTTGAACTTGTCCGTTGCAGCAAGAGGTCGTGTTTACCTGCGTCCGGGTCCCTGGCTGCGATGTCCATCAGGCAGTTCTTGCAGAAGGTGTGACCGCATGCGGGGAGCAGCAAGGGCCGTCGCTCTTGCTCGTTATAACTCTCCAGGCACACTGAGCATGTCAGTCCGTTGTCCAGGATGGCATCAGACCCTCCAGACGACATTATGGCTGCTGGAAACTCTACGGTAGAGAGAGAGATGTAAGTATTCAATAGACAAGTCACTCCAGGGGCACAATACTGCTCTTTTCCATCCTCAAATTCGAGATAAATTTCTTAGTTCACATCTAAAAAGTTTTCCATGTGTTCATGGAAGTTATTATTCCAGAGCACACTTGTGTATCTTTTTGATCAAAAATATTTCTCCGTTGTGATTAATGACACATAAGCAAAACATTTAGGACATTTTATTGTCGAAATGTTTGGGTGGAAATATAAACACATATGCAGTATAATGTGACCCTTTACTGGCAACGTTTCGCCCACACAGTGGGCTTTATCAAGTCACAAACAGACCAATAAAGCATCACATTATACTGCATATATGTTTATATTTCCACTGCGTCAGTATTTTATACCATTTATTTCCGAAATGTTTGGGTCCTGGGACCTTGTTTACTCCATGAACAAAAACGTCCTGAGTGCCTGTTATATGCCATTAACTACAATTTGTCGGTATTATACACCAGGTTTTTACAACACCTCTCCGTATTTAGCACTGCTGAGGCGGGTAATCGCGGCGAAGGCAGCGCGAGCACTGGTAATCCTTGGGGTAGGAAGACCGGTGTGTGCGTTTGATAACTGAGATAAGATCAGCTGATTTTTCAGGCGATAATATTTCCTATCTTATGATTACAGGGAACCGCTAGTCAATAAGTACAATTTAAAAAAAAAAATGCGAATCGAATTACCTTATGACATTTAGTGCTTACGGTCCTTAGAGGAAGCTTTCAATTTTTTTTAATCCAACTAGTTACGAGGGACTTGCGCATGCATTCGTTGCCAATTACACAGGCCAGACGGAAATCTCAAGAGGAGCTTCCTTGATGCCGATGATGGGCTCTTGATTCTAAGAATTGGACCTGACCTCTTCACGGGATCGAACCAGATTTTGTCTATCCTTCCCCCCCCCCATTCCCCAGGCCCTATATGATCCCTGCGGGTTTAGCGCTCAGTTCATGACTGCGGTAATAATAATAATAATTAATAATAATAATAATAATAATAATAATAATAGTATTAATAATAATAATAATAATAATAATAATAATAATAATAATAATAATAATAATAATAATAATAATAATAATAATAACTGTGGAAAATACTGTATATATTTTCCAGAAATACAGTAGTTATATGTAAATAGATGGCCATACTGTATTTAATAAAAATTATGTTATCGAAAATGGGAAGCGGCGCCTGCGCAGAAGAGACTCGCCATTGTTGTTTGAATGGAGTAACAGACATTAGTTAATAATGTGAAGAATTTTCGTGCTCTAGAGGTAAAATTGGGTTGACACCTCTCAAATAGGAGGCGAAATTGTTGGATGTGCATTCCTGCATAACTTGAGATATCAGACGACTGGACAAGACAGCTCCAGGAACCTCAGATAAGCTATATAGATTTGTGTTATAATCCTGGTCAGAGTTATTTTCATAAATTTAGTTAGAATGAGGTTTTCTCAGTATGATACACCTTAATCTCCAGTCAAATTGGTGAGTGATATTAAGATATATTCTCCTTCTGTTATGTAAATGTGTATATATATAATCACTTATTAATTTTAATATACAGTCCACAAATTTATATATTTACCAGAATTCCTGGTGTATGTATATTTCATTTAATTAATAGGTCCAGAGCAACTTGTGGATATGACAGTGGTAGGTATCGAAGGGGGACATTTTTTGTGACCTAGGTGTCCCAAATTCCTACTTGTCTATGTAACTGATAAATAATAATTATCTTTGTTCATTTACTGTTATGTACATAATGATACATTCAGATAAATGTAATTTTCCACAATAACAATAATAAAAATAATAATAAAAATAATAATAATAATAAGAAGAAGAAGAAGAAGAAGAAAAGGAGAAAAATGAATGTACAGGTTCTTTTAAGCTATCATTTCTGATACTGAAATCATGTCAATGAGCTAATGTTGGCTGTTATCTAAAGAAAAGTTACTTATCGTTCAGGTGTCCCGTAGCTCGCTCGCCACCGCACTCACCTCACACATTGAGGTCCGGGGGTCGACCCCCCCTCCCCGGTACGGGTGGAAACAGTAGTACGTGTTTCCTTAAGATTCCTGTTGTCCCTTTTCATCTAGCAGTAAAATAAGTACCTGGGCATTAGTCGACTGGTGTGGGTCGCATCCTGGGGACAAAACTGACCCAATTTACCCGAATTGCTCAGCATAACCAGCGGTTTTCTGTATAGTAATATGTCATTGATGTCAGCTAGGGTTGTATACCTTTCATGTACCTGTAGAAATAAAGATGATTATTATGATTATGATTAAATGCTTGAAACAGGACTTGTGTTCATTTATATGCTTGTTTTAAGGATAATGATCCTGTTGCGTTTTTTTTTTTTAAATAATGTTAACCAGCTGAATTTACAGACTAAGGAGGTATTCTATCTCAGTTGTTTTCAGAGTCGAGCACTGAAGCGTAGTAACACTTTCCCTGGGGATCGTCCCACAACAGTCTGCTAACACCAGGGTACCTACTTACTGCTTACACCCCAGTTTTGAATCATGAGCTACTTACTAGCCAGGGGATGCCTTCATTTTTGGTGAAGGGCTCTTGATCCAAGGAGTTTTAGCACATCTTTCTTCCCACGGATCAGAGCAGATTGTTTCTCGTCTCCAGGGTGTTATATGACCTTAAGGGAATTAGTGATTCCCCAAGAAAAAAAATAATAATTCGAGTCCTTAATATTAATTATTAAGTAAGGGTGACTCGCCAGTGTTTCTTCTCATTGAATGTTGATACATTCTTGTTATCGCTTATGATCGTCATTTGTTAGAGCGTCTGTGTTGCTGCGTTTGTTAGTGATCAAGGTTATCTGTGACTCCTGGCTTACTGGGTTATCTCTAACTCCTGGCTTACTGGGTTATCTCTATCTCCTGGCAAACTGGGTTAGCTCTATCTCCTGGCATACTGGGTTGTTTCTCACTCCAGGTTTACTAGGTTATCTCTAACTGCTTGACTGATTATGGACTTCTGGTATGAGCGTATTTTGGTTTTATAGTATTAGTGTATTTTTGAACTGAGGTTGGAATGTGTTTTGGAGTTTTAAGCTGGAATGGGGGTATTTTGTCATACATATGAGAGCATGTTAGACTTTTGGTCATGGCCTACACTTACGGCTGGACTCGTGTACAATTTTGTAAATAATCTGATTTTCTGTTTTTATAAGATGTACTGTATGTGTTTAGCTTTCCTCTAGTTTATTTTTCACTCTCCTACTCCGTTCTTAATTTATTTTTGTCTGTGGGTGAGTACCAAGAGCATCACTGATCGGAGATAGAACCACAGTTAACGAACGGATTCCTTATTTATAGCAATGTAAAACTATGAAGTCGCTGTGCGTTTCATCCAGTGTATGGAACACAGCGAAAGACAGACGTCTGTTTCTTTCGTTGCCTTAGTGAACGGAGGCTCCAGCCTCCACTTCGCCTTGTACTTCGTCCTTACTCTCTATCACGAAACCCTTAAATGTATCTCTCCTCCAGAGGGTGCTTCCCTCCAACCAGCCTCCAGTGTCTTAGTTCGTCAGCCAAATACAGAATACCTCAAAGCGATATCTTGTCTCCTATAACGTTGCCAGTGATATATTGAAGGTGATATGCAAATCGTAGTTAGGAATAATAATAGTGTGTGTGATTGGTGATGGTGGGGATGGTGTGTGAGGGGGGGTAGTGGTGGGAATGGTAGTTGTAGTAATGGTGGGGTGGTGGTTTTAAGCAAGGTTGGTGATAGTGGTGGTGTCCGTGTTGGTAGCAACGGTTGTGGCTATCACAGTGGTGATCATGGGGTGGTAGTGAATGTGGTGTGGTAGTGGTGGTGGTGGTCGTCGTCGTGGTGGTGTTTGTGGTGGTAGTAGTGATGGTGGGGGAGCTGGTGGTAACAGTGGTGGAGGTGGCTGTGGTGGTGAGGTTGTGATGTGATTATATTTGAATGTCTGTTTGTAGCTATAAGAAAAGAGTTATGTCATGCAGATCTGCAAAAGTTCCCAGCAGTTGTAGCACAAACTACTACCTCCAGCAGTCTACAACTCTGTAAACTTCCTTGCAGTCACAACATACGCTGCCTTCTCTTGGATCTTACTCCAGCACTCCATGTCTCTGGTGGAAAGACGATTCTTTCGGTAACCTTTAGTAAAAGTCTTCGTTATACAGTCTATAAATAAAAGTTTGCTCTGCACAAAGTATCCTGAGATATCTGTCAACAATTTCTGCCTTTCTAGAGTCTACCAATCAACTTGTTAAGAAATATTATCTAGTGTACGTTCAGTGCCGCTGGTTTATTGGTTTGTATTATTTGACTTATGTTCAACCTGTTAATCTTGTTGAGAAATCTTCATTATCTATTTACCCGTATTCTTTCATTATCTAATAAGTATTCATTCTATAATTTTTTGTTCTGTTTACTAATGAGAACCATTTAAATAATAATCAAATTAATCTTTTAGTGCAGCGGAAGACGTCTGTCAAAATGACCAAAAACTCCCTTTAGCGAGTCATAATATTCCCATTGTGTCCTGGTAAAACATAATACAGCCTCCATAACTTTAAAATCCTTAATATATACATGGAGAGGTTTATACCTCTGTGTGTATATATAGTGAGTTTATCTCAATCAAGTATCAGGGGATTCACGTATCCTTGATGTTTGTGTCTCAGTGAACTTCAGCCTGAATGAGAGATTTGGTTCTACCTTTTTCTCTTGTACTGCAGACAGAGTCTGCGATGTTCATTAACAAAACAACAAAAGTTTTAGCCAACATGCTGAGTATAAATTTATTGTCTCTATGTGTGAGATGGTCGAGTCGGTCGCCGGTACTTCTTAAAGAATTGTTGTTTTCTGAGTTTTGTAAATTTCAGATTTCATGGACACAAGTACAGGAGAGTTTATCAGATATTGATTCCACTAGACCCGTATGGTGGCGGGATCTCTATATTGAAGTAATAATAATACATAAATGTATTGAACACTTGTCAATGAGAGGTTAATGCTAACGGTGCCCCGTGGCCTGGTGGCTAACGCTCTGGCTTTACACGGCGAGGGTCTGGGTTCGATTCCCATCGAGGGTAAAAACATTGGGCGTGTTTCTTTACACCGGTTGTCTATGTTCACCCATCTGTAAAATGATAACCTGGGAAGTAGTCGACTGGTGTGGGTTGCATCCTGGGACAAAACTGATCTAATTTGCCCGAAATGCTTTGCACAACAAGCGGCTTTTTATATAGTAATATGTCATTGATATCAGCTAGGACTGTATACCTTGTACATGCACTTATAGAAATAAAGATATGTTATTAATATTATTAGTAACATGGAGACAAAAAATATAAATTGTCTGTATAATTTGCCTTCCATAGACCTTTCATATTAAATTATGATGAGAAACTGTACTGTAGTCTTCACATAAAGATTATTTGAGCACTCTGACCTAGTGAATTTAGAGTTGTTAGGAAGACCTTTCGAATCGTTATGTCCGTACACTGCAGGTAAGATAACAAGAGCACGATGTGTGGGCAAGACGCTCTTGCGTTATCATGGGTTGCAAAGGTCTTATATCTACTAAATGTATATATATATACCTACTTGTGCACATTTAGGGCGGTCTTGTGAGCACGTAGAACATTATTCTGACTGTTACTGAGCAAGAGGTCCTTGCCACCTCACCCCCGGAGCGTACATTGGTCACGCTCGCCAATTGTACTGTAAGAATACATTGAGTTCATGCATATGACTAGCTACTCGCTGTGGTCACTCAGGCAGCCCTGAAGCCGCCATCATTTATAACAGTACTCAACCAGTTGCGTTCACCTAAATGTATTTATGTGGTCTTGTTTCGACGCACGCAGTTTCTATCCTGATTACAAATTTTAAATATCATCTGGTTTTGCATAATCCTAGCTCGTTGGCCACTATCATACGTATATATGAGGCAGTTTATGGACTTATCTTTTGCCACATCTTCATCCTGATCATCCAGTTTCCTAAACACCCCGACACTAAAGGAATTCCTGATGCCTCTAAGGTACTTTCTTAATTTTAGCTTCTGTTCTCTTGTTTCTGATTCTATCCGTTCAACCCAGTCAGTCCAGTGACTAGGTCCAGCGGCCTGGTCACGTACCGGGCCACAGGGACGTTGACCCCCGAAACTACCTCCAAGTATACACCCCCCCTCCAGGTATCGTATACCTAGCGAGGCTGTCTCATCTTATTCTCCAGTCATCCTAAGAGGATAGGTTCAGTGTTTTCAACTCAGAAACAGCAGCTTTTCGGAAACCTATGAAAATTTTCAAATTTTCTGGAAGTGCTTAATTAACTCTCTAGTTGACTTAACATTTAATGTATCTGCAAAGTTTCGCAATGTAAAACTGTGATTGCATAATGTCTTACGTAACTGACGTAAGAGAAAGTAGACAATAACTATACAATGATCACAGCAACAACAACAACAATAAAGAGAATAATAATAATAATGATAATAATAATAATAATAATAATATTATTATTATTATTATTAATTAATAATAATAATAATAAAAATAATAATTATAATAATAATAATAATAAAAATAATTATAATAATAATAATAATAATAATAATAATAATAATATTATTATTATTATTATTATTATTATTATTATTATTATTAATTAATAACAATAATAATAATAATAAAATAATAATAATAAAAATAACAATAATAATAATAATAATAATGTTGGAGGCAACTGGTCTTGAAATTGCACTGATGGAGTGCGTGTATGTTAATGGCTTCTTAACTCACTACTTTTTCATTCCACCCACGTCCCCTTCTCATTCTCTTTTGGCTTTGAAAATAATTTGGCTTCATTCGTCCTGTACTCTTCTCTTTATCTCTGTTCGTGGCCATCCACAGTGATGTTTTCTTTCTTCCCTTTTGGTGTTCTCTGGTAAACCACGCCCGTCTGCTGACCAACAAGCAAAACCAAAAATTCTGGCATATCTTTAGTATGTGTGTTTACTTGGATGGATATATATATATATATATATATATATATATATATATATATATATATATATATATATATATATATATATATATATATATATATATATATATGCAAAACAACCACTCTGAAAGAATAGAGAAATTCCAAGCGCTTTCGTGACTACTCACATTATCAAGGAACTATGAAAGTAAAGCATCCAAGGAAGCTATATAAGGGGTCTGGCCAGCACCTCACTATCAGATCCCACAACGGTTAAACACCTGACGCTCGCCGACCCAACGTGGATAGGTCCTTTGCACAACTCACCCCACAAACTATTCTACCCAAGAAAATTTAAAAACTATTTGTCTTGGGTAGAATAGTTTGTGGGGTGAGTTGTGCAAAGGACCTATCCAAGTTGGGTCAGCGCGCGTCAGGTGTTTAACCGTTGTGGGATCTGATAGTGAGGTGCTGGCCAGACCCCTTATATAGCTTCCTTGGATGCTTTACTTTCATAGTTCCTTGATAATGTGAGTAGTCACGAAAGCTCTTGGAATTTCTCTATTCTTTCAGAGTGGTTGTTTTGCATACTCTGAAATCACTTGTTTACTGTGATCTTATTGCATATATATATATATATATATATATATATATATATATATATATATATATATATATATATATATATATATATATATATATATATATATATATATATATATATATATATATATATAAAATATATATATATATATATATATATATATATATATATATATATATATATATATATATATATATATATATATATATATATATATATATATATATATATATATATATATATATATGTCGTGCCGAATATGTAAAACTGGTCAGTTAGCAAGAACTCATTTAAAATTAAGTCCTAAAATTTTCTCTTGTACGTTTAAAGATATATTTTTTTTCATTAATGTTAATGTAAAAATTTTTAATTTTGCAACAAAAGAATCTTAGAAAACTTACCTAACCTTATTATAACAAGAGCAATTTATTTTAGCCTAACCCAACTAAATATATTTTAGATTTGTTTACAGTAATTTAATACTAAACAAACACAGTTAAATATATTTTTTTCGTTAGGTTCAGAATTATTTTGGCGAAATTATTGCATATACAAATTTTCACTTGTCCAATATGGCAAGATGAACGTTGCTATTTAAGCCAAGATCGCAAATTCTGCCTATTCGGCACGACATATATATATATATATATATATATATATATATATATATATATATATATATATATATATATATATATATATATATATATATATATATATATATATATATATATATATATATATATATTATATAGGTGTTTGTGTGTGTATGTGTATGTGTGTGTATGTGTATGTGTGTGTGTGTATGTGTGCATGTGTATGTGTGTATGTGAATGTGTGTGTATGTGTGTGTGTGTGTGTGTGTGTGTGTGTGTATGTGTGTGTGTGTTTGTGTGTGTGTGTGTGTACTCACCTATTTGTACTCACCTGTTTGTGGTTGCAGGGGTCGATTCATAGCTCCTGGCCCCCGCCTCTTCACTGATTGCTACTAGGTCCTCTCTCTTCCTGCTCCATGAGCTTTACCAAACCTCGTCTTAAAGCTATGTATGGTTCCCGCCTCCACTACGTCACTTTCTAGGCTATTCTACTGCCTGACAACTCTATGACTGAAGAAATACTTCCTAACATCCCTTTGATTCATCTGAGTCTTCAACTTCCAATTGTGACTTCTTGTTTCTGTGTCCCATCTCTGGAACATCTCGTCTTTGTCCACCTTGTCTATTCCGCGCAGTATTTTATATGTCGCTATCATGTCTCCCCTGACCCTCCTGTCCTCCAGTGTCGTCAGGCCGATTTCTCTCAACCTTTCTTCGTAGAACATTCCCCTTAGCTCTGGAACTAGTCTTGTTGCAAACCGTGTGTGTGTGTGTGTGTGTGTGTGTGTGTGTGTGTGTGTGTGTGTGTGTGTGTGTGTGTGTGTGTGTGTGTGTGTGTGTGTGTGTGTGTGTGTGTGTGTGTGTGTGTGTTTGTGTGTGTGTGTGTGTGTGTGCGTGTGTGTGTGTGTGTGTGTGTATGTGTGTGTGTGTGTGTGTGTGTGTGTGTGTGTGTGTGTGTGTGTGTATGTGTGTGTGTGTGTATGTGTGTGTGTGTGTATATGTGTGTGTGTGTGTGTGTGTGTGTATGTGTGTGTGTGTATGTGTGTGTGTGTGTGTGTGTGTGTGTGTGTGTGTGTGTGTGTGTGTGTGTGTGTGTGTGTGTGTGTGTGTGTGTGTGTGTGTGTGTGTGTGTGTGTGTGTGTGTGTGCGTTGTGTGTTGTGTGTTGTGTGTGTTGTGTGTGCGTGTGAGTGTGCGTGTATACCTTCTGTGTTCGTGTATTGTTGGTATTGATTTGACAAAGCTCCAAGAACGTAAGACTAGACAAGCACTGTAACAGGCCTACTGGCCCATGCTAGACAGATTCTTCTCAAACACAACCAATCTCTATCATATATTTGTTCAACCTATTTTTAATGATACCTGTGCTATTATCTTTGATAAGTTTTCTCGCCAGTTTTATCCATTCGCCCACAATTGGGCTAATAGATCAGTTTTGATCCCCTTCTGAAGGGGATCGATTTCGATCCCCTTCTGAAGAGTATCCCACAAGTGTCGAAATATACAGGTCAGTTATTCTTCTGAATTTCTGTCTTCATGTGGGTTTTTGCTAAACATTAGTATACATGCTTAAGACATATGTATGACATAGCATTTTGTTAAGTTTGAATAAAGAGTAAGTGTAGCGTCTGATCACCAAAATTCTAGACATTTCTCAATCACTTTTGGTGACTCAGAACTGTGTAGCAGAGGACACCAGTGGCTGCTGCTAGCCGCACCTACACTTCCTCATCTCCCTCCCTAGAGCCAATAGCAGGGGCGTAGCCAGCCATCTTGAATCCCGGGACTAGGCACAAGAAAACATAGGATAAACTCCCTAAGATAACTCCCCCTGCCTAAGCGTTCATTACACTTTAGTTATCCATATATACTAATATGTCACATCATTATTATTTACATTTTTAACCGTATGTATACGAAACTACATCCTATTTCATCCTCACTAGAAGAAATATACAGTATATACACCACCGACAGGCGTGTGCATCCCTTGGCATACATATATATACTGAGCTGACTTATAGTGAACAGGTTATTTGTAGCCTTAATGACCACCCTCGTGCTGTAGAGCAAGCAACTAGCCTCATTACTTACTCTCAGTAGCCCTAGGTCTGAATATAAGATATTTATGTATGAGTCCAGACACGGATATATACACATTATTGATAGGATTAATGTGATATTTTTGAGGATTTTCTCTCCCACAAGTCTCCAGGAGAATGGTAAAGTTGAAGCCTTGAATAAATCTTCAGTCAGCTAAGAAAATGTCGAATATAATTTTGACTTCTCACAGTTTAAAAAAAAAAATAGATTTTGAATGAAGAACCCTGGCGTTAATTCCGGTGTAGAGTTCTTAATCCAAGGTATTAGAGATATATTTCTAATATTTAGATCAAACTTGATTACCTTCCATTTCCCAGGCGTTCTATAGCTCTTATAGGTTTAGAGCTTTCTCGTGTATATAATAATGATATATGTTGACATGATAAATTAATTAAATTTATCATGTCAACATTTCGATCAGTTCTTCTGTTTCTATATCAAATACCTCGATGCTTCTGTTTCAGTGTGATATACCTCGATATTCCTCTTCCAAAAAATTATTCCTAGATATCCCTTTTATCAAACGGTATTCCCAGAATGTCGCCTTGTATTGATTTGAAACACAAATCTCTTTTACTGTGTAAAGTAAAAGGACACAAGTGCAACTAATGTGACATTTATTGTCACATTAGTTGCACTTGTGTCCTTTTACTTTACATATTGTCGGTAATTCTACCAACTTTATTACACTCTTTTACTGTGTCATGAGGTTTGTCTAACTATTACCAGTTATGGAAAACATATAATAGATAATTATAGTCAATATGCAGATGACTATCACATGATAATTTTTGTACATTCTGGTAGATAATAATTTGTTATCAATTTGGTCACTATGGATAATTAGAAAATTTCATTTTTATTATTATTATTATTATTATTATTATTATTATTATTATTATTATTATTATTATTATTATTATTATTATTATTATCATTATTATTATTATTATTATTATTATTATTATTATTATTATTATTATTATTATTATTATCATTATTATTATTATTATTATTATTATTATTATTATTATTATTATTATCATTATTATTATTATTATTATTATTATTATTATTATTATTATTATTATTATTATTATTATTATTATTATCATTATTATTATTATTATTATTATCATTATTATTATTATTATTATTATTATTATTATTATTATTATTTTTATTATTATTATTATTATTATTATTATTATTATTATTATTATTATTATTATTATTATTATTATTATTATTATTATTATTATCATTATTATTATTATTATTATTATTATTATTATTATTATTATTATTATTTTTATTATCATTATTATTATTATTATTATTATTATTATTATTATTATTATTATTATTATTATTATTATTATTATTATTATTAATTTAGCATAGCTAAATATAATGACTTGCGAGGCTTATCAATGTACGTTGTAATTTATTATAAACAACTTATATGATATCAAAGCAAATGATAAAGAGTTTTAGTTAAACCAGGAATATATTGCAAAAAAAAAAAAAACTCTAGATTATGGTTAAATTAAGTCACAAATTAGTTAAGTCGACGAAAATTGCGACTTGGTATCTGTGTTGTCTAAAATTAAAGCACATTATTGTTAATATTAATTGTCAATTTAGCGTTGAAAACACCGGGTGTGGAATTCTTAATAATGATTAAAATGCTTCACTGAGTTGTTTATGGCAGGAACATACCACAGAGGGACGTCTTTTAACAGACGAAAACATTACAGAGAGGGAACACCTAAGAGTGCTCTTATAGTGACCAAAACATATCAGAGAGGGAGCTCTTATGGGTGATTAAAAAATGCGAGGATAAGATTTCTGCCTTGTGAGGTTGTTCACCGAACTAGGACTTTCTCCATTGACCTGAGTAATAAAATGTTCAAGGGAATTAAAGAGCTGACATTTTTATCTTCAGTTCATTAAAGAGCTAGAAGGAACCCATGTCCTCACTGACAGCATCAGGGCGCTTCACCAAGACTTTGAAACGAAGGCATTTTGAACGGTCTCTCCAGCCAGAAGTTGAACCATAGCCAGTGCCTGCAGCAAAGAGATGAGGGGCACTGCATAATTTTCTACCTAAAATTTCAGTAATGTCCCTGATGTTCCTAATGCGTTGATGCCTCTCAGTGGCGTAGTTGAGAGAAACTTCACATCTGGCAACAGATGTGGCTTCAAAGAGAGGAAAATGATGGGTAAGAATGATCACAAAATCAGAGTCGGAGGTACTCACAAGAATGTTAGAGCATGAAGAATGTGCAGAACGAGCCGTGTGTCTGCTTCTTATTGGTAGAATTCTCCGTCCACGTTCTGGCCTGGTCCCAGTGCCTGAATGTCTTCCTATCAGCACTGGAGATGTATTGATCACCTGGAGAGCACTGGGTCTCAATTGGATCTTCTCGAAAGTATAGAAAAGTTCTGTTATATTTCTACTGTCTTTGAGGAATTCCGACTATTTTTCAGATAGTTTCATCATTTTAAAGGCAGGCCTGTTCCTTGTAATTGACCCTTTGAAAGTGCTTCTTGAAACACACATCTTTGTAGTTTACAAACTTCCAGCTCCTCCTTGGCAAACTGTGCAAGAAAGGTATGCAATACCGACAAGGTGAAAGTTAAGACACATTTGCAACAACTGATTATCTTTATTGTAGACGTTTCGCCATCCAGTGGTTTTATCAATAGAGATTCTAGGACATAATTAGAAGACAATAGAACTATGTACAAAAGATGAGGTAATCAGTCCCTCAGCCTTGGATTTGGTGCTGAGAACACCATGGTAGTAGAGATTCTGGAGCAAAGGCAAAGAGACTGGCGTTTATATAGGCGTCAGTGGATAGGGACGTGTAGCAGACGAGGGCATAGTCACTGGTAGGCGGGATTCCCCAGTCGAAGTAGGTCCTACCCAAAGGAATGGGTTAGTTGTAGTAGCCGTGAAGAAGGTTTTGTAGTGTGTGGATGAGGGCTTCACCATCAGTAAGACATCCGTACAACATGGACTGGTTCATTAAAAAATAACTTGGTGAATAATTAACTTCTTTCTTGAAACATTATATCACTGAAAATGCCGTGGTAGGAAATCATTTAATAGCACGGCATCTTCAGTGATATAGTGTTTCAAGAGAGAAGTTAATTACTCACCAAGTTATTTTTTAATTGACCAGTCTATGTGTATGGATGTCTTACTGATGGTGAAGCCCTCATCCACACACTACAAGACCTTCTTCACGGCTACTACAACTAACCCATTCCTTTGGGTAGGACCTACTTCCACTGGGGAATCCCGCCTACCAGTGCCTATGCCCTCGTCTGCTACACGTCCCTATCCACTGATAACGGTCAATGTTATCTATAGAAAAGACCACGACGGAGGCCAGCAGGAGCCCAGTAATGAAAGTCATATTCATTATTTCGTTGATCAAAAGCATAAAACCCTTCGGAAAAGAGGCTTCTCTCCAGGGACAAAGTATCTCTGAAGCACAACCTTCTTCAACTCAGTGTGGTCAGTTCAAGCACAGTTTTCCTGCAGGTTTCCAGGTTTCTCTTGGAAACCTGCTACCAGGTTTCCAAGAGAAGTGTTTTTTTCCCAGCAGAAATGTCTTCATCAATCATAGCAAATTCATCTTCAAAGGCCCAGTGTTGGGCAGTGTGTTGAATTAATCTATTTTATACCACTATAGCATCGTATCGGCTCGGGAAATCCATAAAACTGCTCGAGTGGCATTTACGCTCATTTGTCACACAATAACCAATTATAATACTGTGGTTGATCAATGTATTTATACATGGGGTTGTAAGAGAAGTGAATGCGAGGGTCTTGGCAAGAGGTGTGGAGTTAAAAGATAAAGAATCAACTCAAAGTGGGAGTTGTCACAGTCGCTCTTTGCTGATGACACTGTGCTTTTGGGAGATTCTGAAGAGAAGTTGCAGAGGTTGATGGATGAATTTGGTAGGGTATGTAAAAGAAGAAAATTAAAAGTGAATAATGGAAAGAGTAAGGTGATGAGGATAACAAAAAGATTAGGTGACGAAAGATTGGATATCAGATTGGAGGGAGAGAGTATGGAGGAGGTGAATGTATTCAGATATTTAGGAGTGGACGTGTCAGCAGATGGGTCTATGAAGGATGTGGTGAGTCATAGAAATGATGAGGGGTAAAGGGTGAGTGGTGCACCTAGGAGTCTGTGGAGACAAAGAACTTTGTCCGTGGAAGCAAAGAGGGGAATGTATGAAAGTATAGTTATACCAACACTCTTATATGGGTGTGAAACATGGGTGGTGAATGTTGCAACGAGGAGAAGACCGGAGGCAGTGGAGATGTCATGTCTGAGGGCAATGTGTGGTGTGAATATAATGCAAAGAATTCGTAGTTTGGAAATTAGGAGGAGGTGCGGGATTATCAGAGGGCTGAGGAGGGGTTTTTGAGGTGGTTCGGACATGTAGAGAGAATGGAACGAGACAGAATGACTTTGAGAGTGTATAAATCTTTAGCGGAGGGTAGGCGGGGTAGGGGTCGGCCTAGGAAAGGTTGGAGGGAGGGGGTAAAGGAGGTTTTGTGTTCGAGGGGCTTGGACTTCCAGCAAGCATATGTGAGCATATTTGATAGGAGTGCATGGAGACATATGGTTTTAATACTTCACGTGCTGTTGGAGTGTGAACAAAGTACCATTTATGAAGGGATTCAGGGAAACCGGCAGGCCGGACTTGAGTCCTGGAGATGGGAAGTACAGTGTCTACACTCTGAAGGAGGGGTGTTAATGTTGCAGTTTTATAACTGTAGTATAAAGCACCCCCCTGGCAAGTGAATGATGATGAAAGTTTTTCTTTTTCGGGCCACCCTGCCTTGGTGGGAATCGGCCGATGTGTTAATAAAATAAAATAAAAATATTGCAGGGAACTTGATTTTTATTCACTGTCAGTGCTTTCTGCATCACCTCTTGCAATTCATAAAGAGGTCGATTCCGGGTTCTTTCTTTATTGGCTGTTGTTTCAGGGCCTGAACTCTAATGTAGAAGATACCGCAACCTGTCCCTTCGAAAATTCTGCCGGCAATGTTTCTGCAAACCTGACTTTCTACTTGGTGAGCACTTCAGAGCATAAATCAGACGCTGGTCTTTCTACAACAACTTCCTTAGCAGATCGGCATGATTTTAACTCGGTGATGTTCTTCATATTTTCTACTGAGAGCTGGACATTTAAAGTCGCCATGCATATTGGTTTCTAGCTCTTCTGCCAGTTCCTTGTTTCCATGCTTTATTTGCTGTCTATATTGTGTCTATACTTTAGCACATTTAACTTTAGCTTCGTTGCACCTCTGGGTTAACCATAGGCTCCCTCTGTTCTTCTCATTGCTTATTTTGATCCTCTGCCTCCCGGCATTTCCTGACAATATATCCCACCATCTCATTCGCTGTCTTCTGCCTCTAGTTCACTGTTTTCACTGAATCTCAATGCAGAAATTGTCTCGTGCCTGTGTAGTCTCCTCTTTTAAGTTAGGTTTCTCTGGTCTTTCCTGTGCCTCTCTCTCTCTCTCTCTCTCTCTCTCCAAGTTGACTTCCACAAGGTATTGGAAACTCAGGACCATATGTGTATTCACCTACTTGTACTCACTTATTTGTGGTCACAGGGGTCGATTCACACCTCTTGGCTTTACTTCTACGCTGGTCACTACCAAGTCCACTCTTTCCTTGGTCCAAGAGCTTTATCGTACCTTTTTTCAAAGCTATGTATAGATCCTGCCTTCACTACATCGCTCACCAGATTGTTCCACTTCCTGACAATTGTGTGTGTGTGTGTTTGTGTGTGCGTGTGTGTGTGTGTGTGTGTGTGTGTGTGTGTGTGTGTGTGTGTGTGTGTGTGTGTGTGTGTGTGTGTGTGTGTGTGTGTGTGTGTGTGTGTGTCTAAGTCAGCCTGTATGTTCCCGTATAAGAAGTATCACCTGTTGCCCTGAGCGTCATATGCACATAAATAAACGCTGATAAAATCGTAGTAGAGTCCATGTGCTATCCGGGTTTATACTCGAGTGTAATATGTATGCTTGTGAGGTTTGTCTGTTAATTGAGTCTACGTGCGTATCAGCTTCAGAATCTGGAATTATACTGCTCCATTAAATTGATTGTCGCTCTTCTACTGTGATGCTCAGTGGACAATAATAAACTAGAACTACTATAAGCATATGACTTACAGTCATTACTGTCACCGCTGTGTAGTCTCTGAACTCTCCTATTTCCAGATATGACAATTCTTCAAGGCTTCAATGATTTCTTATTGGGTGCACCACTAGGCTTCCTCTCCGGTTCTCTGTCTCTCTCTTTTTCTTTTTGCAGGAGTTAGAAGCTGTTAGGAAATTCGCATACCATATTATCCTCGAGACTTATTCTTTTGCATTGATCTAAAGTAACAAGTGCGAAGGGATGGATTTGAAAGGGACCAATCCTCTCAGTTATTACATTCATCCTTCTACTAGTCGTTTCCGCCTCTCCTGTCAAGATTATCAGCTCCTCACCATTAACAGTATATAAGTCTCCAAACTGTTGCTTCATCTTCACATTGTTAGAGACTTTGGAGGAATTCTTTTCTCTGGGCTAAGGGACTGACCACCTCAAAACTACGTTTTCAAGGGTGATGGGCTGATTACTTCGAATTTACACCTCTACTGATTTTGTTCCTCCTCTGTATGCGACTGAAGAAGCCTACTGTGTTAAGTAAGACACGTTGCACATGTGGCTTAATTATCAACTTGTCGGTATTGTGTACCATTATCATATTAATCTAGAATAAAGGCCCTTAACCGGGGATATCCACATCCCTTTTGGATACCCATACCTCTTGGGGGCATCCATTCCCCTTGGGGATACCCATACCCCTTGGGGATACCCATACCCCTTGGGGTCCATACCCCTTGGGGATACCTATACCCCTTAAGGGTACGGGACTCGATCCTTGAGAAATTAAAAAAAAAATGTTGCTAGATTAGAATAAACTATCAGTTGTTCTATTGCTAGCTATCCATAAAGTAAAACGAAGCTATTGAAATCTGTTGAAGTCATACTGGTACTTAATAGGACTGGTGATGATGATGATTTTCAGTCTGGCGAAGGTGGTGTGAGCACATACTGGGCAGCTCACTGGGGGTCTGTACTCCTAGACATAGGTTCTGTACCTTCACAGTAGAAGCTATCTTCTGCTGCGACTTCTTTCACTTCTTAGGTAAAAGGACACAGTTGCAACTAATGTGACATTTCATTGTGGCAACGTTTCGCTCTCCATGAGCTTTGTCAAACCGTTTGTCAACGTATCGCTCCTGGAGAGTGAGAAACGTTGCCACGATAAAATGTCACATGAGTTGCACCTTTGTCGTTTTACCTAACATATTGTCGGTAATTCTACCAACATTATCACATTCTTACACATGCTCACTTTTCTTCGTAATATCTGCCCTGGTATACCAAATGTCGATTTACGCATCCTTAATAACTTACTCCGCCATCCTTTCCAGGTGAAGGCTATGGCGAACTTTAAAGTTGGTAAAGTTGAAAAGGGAATATTTAAGGAAGGGATCCGTGATAGTGGTTGGGGACTGGTATTTGGAAAAGAGGGCATCATGGATTGGGAAGGGTGAAGCGGCATGAAAGGGGAAATGACTCTTATGGCGGGGCACAAGTTTGGGCCTAGAGCAGTGGTTCCCAAACTGGGGGTAAATTACCCCCTGGGGGTAATTTAACCATTTTTGGGGGGTAATGGAGGGGTGACAGAAAAAAGTTATGAATTCTGAAAATCAAGAAAACAATGCGGTACCCGGTATGAGGATTATTGTTAACTTTGTCTTAGTATATAAAGTTGTAAAGTAAACCTATTATAAGTAAGTAATAAAGTTAAACCAAATAACAATAAACATCAAAAACTAATATACAGTATTAGAAAAGAAGAAATATATAGCTAAGTGTGTGGAAACCCAAAAGTATTTTGACAAGTATGCTTCAGGACAAAAGTCACTCAGTAGCCCAGATCGACCTGTCCAGTACGCGTCACTCACTTCCTGAGGCTGCCTCTATTTCACACTGTCAGTTTATCTGTGAGCATCAGCCGAGGTAGACATAAGCTGGTATGTATGTGTACTGCCCTGTGCAGTATATAGTTAGTATTTACCCACTGTTACTGTGAATTTGTAGCTATTATTAATTTTATATATAATGTATGTGTGGTTCTTACGTTTTCAATGGTTTTGCTAGGATTAGCAGAGTATGCGAGGCTGTATACGTTCACGTTTAGCCATATATATCAATAATAACAACATTTTGTGAAAGGGGTAACATGCTTTATGTGGCATGTTAAATTGGGTAACAAGCTGAAAAAGTTTGGGAACCACTGGCCTAGAGGATAGTCGCAGGAAAGGGAAGATGTCAGAGGGTCTTAGTGGGGAAAGGAGTATTTGTAGTGAAAAATCCTGCGCAAAAGTCGACATAACATAATGATTTGACGCTACAATTATTGTCTATCTCAGTAAGATGTCTTTCTCAGTCTGGTCTGGTACTGTTTGTAAACTTATCTTTAACTCTTACTGGAACCATTCCTACGATATTATTCCAAGCGATCATTTCCACTTGATCATTCCTATTTCTTTCTCTCCTTTTCTTCTATGACAGGTTCATTTCTAATTAGAATTTGATGGAGTCTTTTAGAGCCCACCTTGTCTCCATCATTTATTTATTTGTTTCTTTTCTTCCAAATTGGACGTGAAACAGATGATGTCTACTCATTATTTGTGTGTGTGTGTGTGTGTGTGTGTGTGTGTGTGTGTGTGTGTGTGTGTGTGTGTGTGTGTGTGTGTGTGTGTGTGTGTGTGTGTGTGTGTGAGTGTGCGAGTGTGTGTGTACTCACCTTATTGTGGTTGCACGGGGCGAGTCATAGCTCCTGGCCCCGCCTCTTCACTGTGTGTATGTGTGTGTACTCATCTATATGTACTCACCAATTCGTGGTTACAAGGGTTGATTCACAGCTCCTGGCCCCGCCTCTTCGCTGGTCGATACAAGGTCCACTCGCTACTCCAAGAGCTTAATTGTTCCTCTTCTTAAAGCTATATATGGTTCCTGCCTCCACTGCTTCACAGTGTGCAATGTTTCATCAATCGTGGCAAAACGTTGCCCCGATAAATTATCCTAACACCGATAACAAAAAAAAAAGCACAATACCGCCACTGGAACGATACACAATTAACTCGCACATAGAAGAGAGGAGCTTACGACGACGTTTCGGTCCGACTTGGACTTTGTATATGGTCCAAGTCGGGCCAAAACGTCGTCATAAGCTCCTCTGTTCTATGTGCGAGTTATTTGTGTATCATAACACTGAACATTATCTTATTTCACCAATTTTCATTTTCTGGAATCGAGACAGCCCCCCGTTCCAGGATTTTAACCTTAAAAGAAATGGCGAGCATAAGTTGATTCTTGTCCTCCTGGGCCCTATAATACCTACTGTTGAAAGTGTATACGGAACTTGCCTCCTCCATTTTCTCATCCACCTCGTTCAACTTGTTTACCACTCTGAGACTGAAGAAATATTTCTTAATATCACAGAGGCTCATCTGTGTTCTCAGCAACAATGTCCTCTTACTCTGTGCTCCGTGTTTGAAACAGTTTGTCTCTGTCTGCTCTTTTAAAACCTCTGAGGATCTAATATGTTGTTTTTGTGCTTCCTGTTCCACCCTTTTTTTTTTTTTAAGATTTACGGATTCATTTCTTCGAGGCTCTACTTATAGTTCAACCCTTTTAGTACTTCCATCAGCCTTTGTTTGCAAGTAAAGATGGTGCTCAGTAAATATTTGTCAGCAAGTCTTACAATCCAATCCAATTTCTTAGTCACCAGTGTCATAATAAATATTCAAGGAAATTACATACAAGCATGTTAGCTCCTACATAACAAACTAAAACTGTTCGGCACGTCATCCTTCAAGGGGACGGGTACGTTGTTTCTGGTGATGGGCTCTTGATTTAAGGAATTAAAGCTATCCTTCCCTTCCTTGGATCAGTCCTAATTAGCTACCATTCTCCAGGCGGTGCGTGATCCATAAGGGTTTTCCCGCGTAGCTAATAATAACGATAATAACAACAACAACAACATCAATAATAATAATAATAATAATAATAATAATAATAATAATAATAATAATAATAATAATAATAATAATAATAATAATAATTAATAATAAACTCGGTCTCATTTCAACCCCAGTATATAAAAAAGCCCTTACCATAATAAAAGTCCTTGTCACTATACATCACTTGCAAAATAATGAATATCCACTATGGGCTCAGAGGCCATACATTATTCTTTATCAAATCGCATTAATGATTGATACCAACTTGCGACCATAAATATATCCTCGGGAACTCTCGCTATAAACACTGAAGTACCACAAGATAGCTTCCTCGCCTCTCACCATCTAGCCATAATGGGTATAACGACAGGTACTTCAGAGTAAGTCTGTTTTGTCTGGCGATATGTCTTTAAAAAAGTCTCGTCTATATTACCTACTCTTCTGCTTGTTGCTTTTACTTAAAGTCTTGAGATTTATCCTAGAAGCAACCTAAGTTGCTTCGTCTCCTACCACATCATTTTTTTAATGAATTTATATATCTGTACAGTTCTGTTGAGGACTTGACATTCATACACGATGTTTTAAGTGTGAGTTTTATTTACCGACTTTATAAAATGCATTTGTCAGGCAGTTCTGTTCAAGTTTTTAAATGTAACATGTGAATCAACCTTCTAGTTTCTTGGAAAGATGAATAAACCGGGAATCTTGTGGTATATAATTATCTTTAGCTGATAGCGAATCTCTGTCAGCCTTGAGGAATATAAGGCATCCTTGAGAGCTGTCAAGGTGCTCGCCGATCATCCATGAATATTCAATAGAGATCAATATGAATATTGACTATTTTAATCAGGTTTATGGCTAACAACTTGTTTTTAAGGTAAAAACAATATTTTTTTTTGTTTTATGCTGATATGGCTGTTGGTAGGATGATTCCTTATAAATCGGATATCCAAGATGGCTGCCAACTTTGCCCACTGAGTAATGGTTACAGTCACTGAGACAACACTCACCTTGTACATGAATGGTACACAATACCGACAACATGAAGAATTAAGACATGTGCAAAATCTGGGTAACTTTATTTGTAGACGTATCATTATCTAGTCACTGGATGGCCAAACTTCTACACATAAAGATACTTAGATGTGTCTAATTTTCCAACATTCACTTGGAAAATAATTATTTTATAAAATATACATTTATTTTGTCATATTCGAAGATCATTAACCAAATATTTCACCATGCACCTGCAGATGATACGCAAATGAAAAATGCAACATGATCAACAATCATTGTTATTCATTTGTAAGCAAACACTATAACATATTTATTAGAAAACGTGATCAAGGTCCCAGGACCGAAACGTTTTCTAATAAATATGTTATAGTGTTTGCTTACGTGTCTTTCTAAACCAACTTGTCGGTATTTATTACCAAGGTTTATACCATTCATTTGTAAACAGGTCAGTATGTGACTCGTTCACTGAATTATTTGTATACTATTGATCATCCTTTTCCAATAGCTTTTGACAATAAAGGTATAGATATTATCTGATTCTGCAGCTTAGACTGCCTCTTCTACTGCCACAGCAATAGCGTGAGAACAAAACCAGGGTTAAATAGTCTTTTTCTCTTTACACTCTAACACTGAACCTTTCCCCTAACACTAAACTTAAAACTAAGACACTAGTAAACTAATTCCTCCACAAAGTTACTATCTCCATCAGCAACGCTTTATGGAATTCTTCTCCATCATCTTCCAGATTGTCTTTTGTCAATGGATGAAATTGTTATCCGGCCCTTCACATATGCAAACTACAGAATACGAAAGATGAGCAGTTGTACACTCATATTGTTATTAAAGATTCGCCGGTATTCTCCCGGCCCGGGCCTTTTCCAAGTGGTGGCCCGGCACTGGCTCACTGTCTAGGGAGTGTCTGAGACGTAAGTTTTCCATGGGAGGAGGCACAAGTACCCCCTCATCTTGTAAGCTACAAGCTCGGGCTCAGGCACCAACTCTGACCTAGAAGGGCTTGACATGGTGTCGATGGTACCCCTCATCTCCTGGACCAACTGTCCCCAGGCCTAGCCACATTCCCCGCCCTCACGGGGCTCGTAGGGGTAAGCTAGGCCTCTCTGGTCTGCCATCCTCGCCCCAAGGGGGCTAATGGGAATGACAGTCTTGTGAGCTGAAAGCTCTGGTTCAGGAACCTACCCTGCCATAGAAGGGCTGGGCATGGTGTCGATGCTCCCGCAGGACCTCTGTGTATGTGAGCTGCTGACTGTCTGGTGAAATGGTGAGTGGGCTCTTACACTCATATCTAAGATATAAACATGACTGATTGCAGCTACAGCTGCTGTGGAATCATTTCTGAACCTCTGGTGGTGCAACCTCAACATTCTGAGGTAATGGGTCACCACAGAGTCTTGATAAATTCGTTCTACTCCCACTCATATTTCACTGGATCTATATCTGGTGGTTCCTCATGCGTTCCTATGCGTGCCTTAAAATGAACTTCCCCTCTGCTTGTTTTCACTGAATGCCTCGGCAGCCGAACGTTAAGTTCTAAGCTTTGGCATGAGACATGCATCTTTTCGTCATGTTCTTTTCAGCCAAATTTTGTAGTAGATATCTGCCATTGTTTCTCCAGCCACTTCACACTTCTGACCATAGTAAGCTGCAGTGAATGGTATTCATAGTGAACAACACCTTTCATGTCTGCTGAGGGGTACTGTAGACTTGTCAACTTATATCCTACTTTAAGAGCCTTTGCAGCTTTAGCTTTACCTAAATCAGTGACACGAGCTTCAACACGTGAAAAATTTAATTTAGAAAATTAGCGTGCTTTCTATGAACTGTTAAACTGTTAAAAATTTTCTTGTTCAGTAAAAATAGGTGAGCATAAATATACTTTTGGGAATGCAAGAGACAGAGGCAAGACGGAGCATTGACGAGCAACTGTGTGTCGAGACAAACCTCCAGACTCCATCCTTCAAGACAAGACCTCACAGACCGTGCTTCACACAATCAACTTAGACTGCCACCGAAGTAGCTAGTTTATTGTGCATCCCATATCCATCCTGTGGAGGGTAGCACAAGGGCGTATGTATACACAAAAGACCTAGGAACCAGGTCCCGAAAGAGTTAATAGGAGTACATCTGGATTTATATTTACTGTTCGCCTATCTGTTAAAAGCAAATGCTACACAGGTTGGAGACTCATTGGTTACACTCTGTGGGTACTTCCACACCTCCCTAATGAACGTACACATCACAAAATATAGATATAATACTTTTAATATTACTAGCACGTTGTTCCATTCCTTATGTGCAGTGTTGTACCTTGCATGTTGTCCTCTCCCTTGTATCCTGCGATGCAGCGTTGTACCTTGCATGTTGTCCTCTCCCTTGTATCCTGCGATGCAGTGTTGTACCTTGCATGTTGTCCTCTCCCTTGTATCCTGCGATGCAGCGTTGTACCTTGCATGTTGTCCTCTCCCTTGTATCCTGGGATGCAGTTGTCCTCTCCCTTGTATCCTGCGATGTAGTACCTTGCATGTTGTCCTCTCCCTTGTATCCTGCGATGCAGTGTTGTACCTTGCATGTTGTCCTCTCCCTTGTATCCTGCGATGCAGCGTTGTACCTTGCATGTTGTCCTCTCCCTTGTATCCTGCGATGCAGTGTTGTACCTTGCATGTTGTCCTCTCCCTTGTATCCTGCGATGCAGCGTTGTACCTTGCATGTTGTCCTCTCCCTTGTATCCTGCGATGCAGCGTTGTACCTTGCATGTTGTCCTCTCCCTTGTATCCTGCGATGCAGCGTTGTACCTTCCATGTTGTCCTCTCCCTTGTATCCTGCGATGCAGCGTTGTACCTTCCATGCTGTCCTCTCCCTTGTATCCTGCGATGCAGCGCTGTACCTTCCATGTTGTCCTCTCCCTTGTATCCTGCGATGCAGCATTGTACCTTCCATGCTGTCCTCTCCCTTGTATCCTGCGATGCAGCGTTGTACCTTCCATGTTGTCCTCTCCCTTGTCCATGCTGTCCTCTCCCTTGTATCCTGCGATGCAGAGCTGTACCTTCCATGTTGTCCTCTCCCTTGTATCCTGCGCTGCAGTGTTGTACCTTCCATGTTGTCCTCTCCCTTGTATCCTGCGATGTAGCGTTGCATGTTGTTGTATCCTGCGATGCCATTCCATGTTGTCCTCTCCCTTGTATCCTGCGATGCAGCGTTGTACCTTCCATGATATGCAGCGTTGAACCTTCCATGTTGTCCTCTCCCTTGTATCCTGCGATACAGCGTTGAACCTTCCATGTTGTCCTCTCCCTTGTATCCTGCGATACAGCGTTGAACCTTCCATGTTGTCCTCTCCCTTGTATCCTGCGATACAGCGTTGAACCTTCCATGTTGTCCTCTCCCTTGTATCCTGCGCTGCAGTGTTGTAACTTCCATGTTGTCCTCTCCCTTGTATCCTGCGATACAGCATTGTACTGCATCCTGTGTTGTACCTTCCCTCTCCCTTGTATCCTGCGATGTTGTCCTCTCCCTTGTATCCTGCGATGCAGCGTTGTACCTTCCATGTTGTCCTCTCCCTTGTATCCTGCGATGCAGCGTTGTACCTTCCATGTTGTCCTCTCCCTTGTATCCTGCGATGCAGCGTTGTACCTTCCATGTTGTCCTCTCCCTTGTATCCTGCGCTGCAGTGTTGTACCTTCCATGTTGTCCTCTCCCTTGTATCCTGCGCTGCAGTGTTGTACCTTCCATGTTGTCCTCTCCCTTGTATCCTGCGATACAGCGTTGAACCTTCCATGTTGTCCTCTCCCTTGTATCCTGCGATACAGCGTTGAACCTTCCATGTTGTCCTCTCCCTTGTATCCTGCGCTGCAGTGTTGTACCTTCCATGTTGTCCTCTCCCTTGTATCCTGCGCTGCAGTGTTGTACCTTCCATGTTGTCCTCTCCCTTGTATCCTGCGATACAGCGTTGAACCTTCCATGTTGTCCTCTCCCTTGTATCCTGCGATACAGCGTTGAACCTTCCATGTTGTCCTCTCCCTTGTATCCTGCGATACAGCGTTGAACCTTCCATGTTGTCCTCTCCCTTGTATCCTGCGATAGCGTTGTAGTTGTCGCATTGCGATGAGCGTTGTACCTTGCATGTTGTCCTCTCCCTTGTATCCTGCGATACAGCGTTGTACCTTCCATGTTGTCCTCTCCCTTGTATCCTGCGATAGCGTTGTAGCATGTTGTCCTCTCCCTTGTATCCTTCAGTGTTGTACATGTTGTCCTCTCCCTTGTATCCTGCGATGCAGCGTTGAATGTTGTCCTCTTTGTATCCTGCGATGCAGCGTTGTACCTTCCATGTTGTCCCTTGGTATCCTGCGATGCAGCGTTGTAGTGTCCTCTCCCTTGTATCCTGCGATGCTTCCATGTTGTCCTCTCCCTTGTATCCTGCGATGCAGCATGTTTTCCTCTCCCTTGTATCCTGCGCTGCAGTGTTGTACCTTCCATGTTGTCCTCTCCCTTGTATCCTGCGATACAGCGTTGAACCTTCCATGTTGTCCTCTCCCTTGTATCCTGCGATACAGCGTTGAACCTTCCATGTTGTCCTCTCCCTTGTATCCTGCGATGCAGCACCTTCCATGTTGTCCTCTCCCTTGTATCCTGCGATGCAGCGTGTTGTATCCTGCGATGCAGCGTTGTACCATGTTGTCCTCTCCCTTGTATCCTGCGATACAGCGTTGAACCTTCCATGTTGTCCTCTCCCTTGTATCCTGCGATACAGCGTTGAACCTTCCATGTTGTCCTCTCCCTTGTATCCTGCGCTGCAGTGTTGTACCTTCCATGTTGTCCTCTCCCTTGTATTCTACGCTGCAGTGTTGTACCTTGAATGTTGTCTTCTATCTTGTATTCTGCGATCCATGAGTACTCTTTCATGTTTATTGTGCTTTATCCTGTATGTTGTGCTGTACCCTGTATGTTGTAATCTACCCTGTATGTTATGTTCTACCATGCATGTTGTGTTCTACCCTGTATGTTGTACTCTACCCTGTATGTTATGTTCTACCCTGAATGTTGTGCTCTACCCTGTATGTTATGTTCTACCCTGAATGTTGTGTTCTACCCTGTATGTTGTACTCTACCCTGTATGTTAAGTTCTACCCTGAATGTTGTGCTCTACCCTGTATGTTGTGTTCAACCCTGTATGTTGTGTTCTACCCTGAATGTTGTGCTCTACCCTGTATGTTATGTTCTACCATGCATGTTGTGTTCTACCCTGTATGTTGTACTCTACCCTGTATGTTATGTTCTACCCTGAATGTTGTGTTCTACCCTGTATGTTGTACTCTACCCTGTATGTTAAGTTCTACCCTGAATGTTGTGCTCTACCCTGTATGTTGTGTTCAACCCTGTATGTTGTGTTCTACCATGTATGTTGTGCTCTACCCTGTATGTTGTGTTCTACAATGTATGTTGCGCTCTACCCTGTATGTTGTTCTACCACATATGTTGTGCTCTATCCTGTATGTTGTGCTCTACCCTTTATGTTGTGTTCTACCCTGTATGTTTTGTTCTACCCTGTATACTGTGTTCTACCATGTATGTTGTGCTCTACCCTGTATGTTGTGTTATACCCTGTATGTTGTGTTCTACCCTGTATGTTGTGCTCTACCCTCTATGTTGTGTTCTATCATGTATGTTATGTTCTACCCTTTATGTAGTGTTCTACCCTCTATGTTGCGTTCTACCCTGTATGTTGTGTTATACCATGTATGTTGTGCTCTACCCTCTATGTTGTGCTTTACCCTCTATGTTGTGTTCTACCCTGTATGTTGTGTTCTACCCTGTATATTTTGTTCTACCATGTATGTTGTGTTCTACCCTGTATGTTGTGTTCTACCCTGTATGTTGCGTTATTCCCTGTATGTTGTGTTCTCCCATGTATGTTGTGCTCTACCCTGCATGTTGTGTTCTACTCTGTATGTTGTGTTCTACCCTGTATGTTGTGTTGTACCCTGTATGTTGTGTTCTACCATGTATGTTGTGTTCTACCCTTTATGTTGTGTTCTACCCTGTATGTTGTACTCTACCCTGTATGTTGTGTTCTACCCTGTATGTTGTGTTCTACCCTGTATGTTGTGCTCTACCGTGTATGTTGTGTTCTACCCTGTATGTTTTGTTCTACCCTTTATGTTGTGTTCTACCCTGTATGTTGTGTTCTACCCTGTATGTTGTGTTCTACCCTGTATGTTGTGTTCTACCCTGCATGTTGTGTTCTACCCTGTATGTTGTACTCTACCCTGTATGTTGTGTTCTACCCTGTATGTTGTGTTCTACCCTGTATGTTGTGTTCTACCCTGTATGTTGTGTTCTACCCTGTATGTTGTGCTCTACCGTGTATGTTGTGTTCTATCCTGTATGTTTTGTTCTACCCTTTATGTTGTGTTCTACCCTGTATGTTATGTTCTACCCTGTATGTTGTGTTCTACCCTGCATGTTGTGTTCTACCCTGTATGTTGTACTTTACTCTGTATGTTGTTCTACCCTGTATGTTGTGTTCTACCCTGTATGTTATGTTCTACCCTTTATGTTGTACTTTACTCTGTATGTTGTGTTCTACCCTGTATGTTGTACTTTACTCTGTATGTTGTTCTACCCTGTATGTTGTGTTCTACCCTGTATGTTTTGTTCTACCCTGTATGTTATGTTCTACCCTGTATGTTGTGTTCTACCCTGTATGTTGTGCTTTACTCTGTATGTTGTTCTACCCTGTATGTTGTGTTCTACCCTGTATGTTATGTTCTACCCTGTACGTTGTGTTCTCCCCTGTATGTTTTGTTCTACCCTGCATGTTATGTTCTACCCTGTATATTATGTTGTACCCTGTATGTTGTGTTCTACCCTGTATGTTGTGTTCTTCCCTGTATGTTGTGTTCTACCATGTATGTTGTGCTCTACCCTCTTCCTTGCATGCTGTGTCCATCCTTGTTTGCTGTGCGCTTCCTTGTATGCTGTGTTCTTCCTTGTTTGTTGTGTTCTTCCCTCTATGTTGTGCGGTTCCTTGTATGCTGTGCTCTTCCTTGTATGCTGTGCTGTTCCTTGTATGTTGTGCTCTTCCTTGTAAACCATACCCCCGGCCGGGATTGAACCCGCGGTCATAGAGTCTCAAAACTCTTCCTTGTATGCTGTGTTCTTCCTTGCATGCTGTGCTCATGAAAGCCGTTGTCTTCCTTCCTTGTTGTGCTCCAATTTACGTCTCTCCTGCGCACATGACCGTACATTACAGCATCTCCTGCAACACAGTGGTTGGTTACTTTATGGCGACGTAACGCGATTGTGGCAGCATCATGGAGTAGGGCAAATGTCATGGACGGTGGGGGAGAGAGGTGCTTCCTAAGCCTCTCTGACTGGCCGCACCTGGCTCCCTTACACCTCCCTCACCCACGCTCCTCCTCATCTACGCCCTCCTCATTTCCTCACACGCTCCTCCACTCACAGACACACGTGCTAGGCGCACGCGCCCAATCCCCCACATGCTTCTTATGGGCGCAAACGCCGTCTGCGCTCACACGTGTGCGCGTGTATGTGTATCGGTTCCATCTCTGCTCGTGTCTGACTCCCAAAGTCATCACTTCTCCTGACTCTTGTAATTGACAGCTTCATCGTTGATGCTCTCTCTCTCTCTCTCTCTCTCTCTCTCTCTCAGCTTTACTTCCTTTACTCTCTTTTTTATCGCTGTTTCGTGTTTTTTGGGCTGTTGCATCCCTGTATTCACTTTTTTACGTCGCTTCATTTTGTTCACTTGTTTGCGTCTTTTTCTAAACGTTCTCTCCTGGCCCCATCTCTTCACTTGTTGCTACTAGGTCCACTCTCTCCCTGCGCTATGAACTTTATCCTACCTCCAGTACATCATTCTCCAGATTATTCCACTTCCTGATAACTCTGTGACTGAAGAAATTCTTCCTAACATCCCTCTGGCTCATCTGAGTTTTCAGCTTCCAGTCGTGACCCCTTGTTGTGTCCCACCTCTGAAACATCCTGTCTTTATCCACTTTGTAAATTCCTCTCAGTATTTTATATTTTACTCACCCCAAGATCCTTTTCCTTGAGTGAGGTTCGCAATGTTTGACCCCCTAGCCTGTACTTTGTTTGCGGTCTTCTTTGACCTTCCCTGATCTTCATGACTTTGCACTTGGTGGGGTTAAACTCCAGAAGCCAGTTGTTGGACCTGGCTTGCAGCCTGTCCAGATCACTTGGTAGTCCTACCTGATCCCATTCATTTGAATTCTTCGCATTAGCTACACATCGTTTGCAAACAGGTACACCTCTGTATCTATTCCTTCCGTCATGTCATTCACATATACCAGAAACAGCACCGTCCCTAGGACTGACCCTTGTGGAACCCCGCTAGTCACAGGCGCCCACTTTGACACCTCGTCTCATACCAACACTCATCGTTTCGCTCCTGTCAGCTATTCTCTGATTCATTGCAGTGCCTTTCCTGTTATTCCTGCCTGCCCCTCTAGTTTTTGCACTTATCTTTTGAGCTGAACTGTGTCGAAAGAATTCTTACAGTTCAAGAAAATGCAGTCTACCCATCCTTCTCCCTCCTGCCTAATGTCTGTCACATTGTCGTAAAACCGTGCTGGTTTTCGTGTGTAAGCTCATTCCTTTCTAGGTGCTCCACCAGTCTTCTCCTCATGAGCTTCTTCATGACTTTGCATACTGTACTGATCCCCGGAATACCCTTCAGGTAGGTAAGTTTCCTAAAGACTGGGACTACATATGCTGTCTTCTACACCTCAGGTAGTTGCCCTGTTTCGATAGATGTGTTAAAAGATTGTCGTTAATGGCCCACACAGTGCCTCTGCTCCCTGCCTCAGAACCCACGGAGAGATGTTGTCGGTCCCACCGCCTTTGAGGTATCTAGTTCACTTAGCAGCCTCTTCACCTCGTGTGTAAGAGGCAGAGAGCGAGAGAGAGAAAAAGAGGAAGAGAGAGAGAGAGAGAGAGAGTGGACTTGCATAACCATTGATCACTAGGAGACAGAGGGAGGCACCCACACACATACACACAGTAACCATGAACTCTGGCATTTTCCAGAAGGTCAGTATTGCGGGCAGATGGCCACGCTCTGCCTACAGAGTCAAGGAGGACGGGATTGTCTGTGAGGGCGTCTGAAGGGTGCAGGAAAGCCACGGGAAAGGGAAGGGTGTTCAGGGAAGGGAGAGAGGCAGGACATGGGTGTTTTAGAGTAGGGAGTAAAGGTAAAAAGGGTAATACAATTTGTTCAATAGGAACGAGTGCGTGAGTATTGGGAAAATGAGTATGGGTGAGCGAAGGTGAGTGAAAGTGAAGGTTGTGAGAATGAGTGTGAGAGTAAGTGAGGGAGAGAGTGAGGGAAGGTGAGAGTGAGGATGATTGAAGGAGTGGAGGCGAGAGTAAGGGTTAGTGATAGTGGAGGGAGGTTAAGGTATGGGAGAGTGGGGATGGGGTGTTAGATGTAGTGGTGAAATGGTAGACAGAGAGGAGGTGTAGGAAAAGATAGGGAGTGAGGAGAAACTGACGTGTAGGAGGGAGGAGACAGAGGTATAGATATAGGAAGTGAAAGGAAGAAAGGCGGTAAGAACGAGAAGTAGGTAGGAGAGAGAAAGAGAAGGTTCGCGGCGCAAGAAGGGAGGGAAGGAGGGAGTAAACATTGCATCAGGTGGTGGTGGTGGTGGTGCTGTAATGTTTACTACAACAGTAAACAAGCTACATCTAGCGGATCTACTTGTTACTGAGTCTAGGGGTGTGTGGAGGGACTCATTACCACTGAAGCTGTGGAGGGACTCGTTACCACTGAAGTTGTGGAGGGACTCGTTACCACTGAAGCTGTGGAGGGACTCGTTACCACTGAAGTTGTGGAGGGACACGTTACCACTGAAGTTGTGGAGGGACACGTTACCACTAAGAGAGTGGAAGGACTCGTTACTACTGCTGGTGTGGAGGGACTCGTTACCACTGAGGGTGTGGAGGGACTCGTTACTACTGAGGGTGTGGAGGGACTAGTTACCACTGAGGGTGTGGAGGGACTCGTTACCACTGAGGGTGTGGAGGGACTCGTTACCACTGAGGGTGTGGAGGGACTCGTTACCACTGAGGGTGTGGAGGGACTCGTTACCACTGAGGGGGTGGAGGGACTCGTTACCACTGAGGGTGTGGAGGGACTCGTTACCACTGTGGGTGTGGAGGGACTCGTTACCACTGAGGGTGTGGAGGGACTCGTTACCACTGAGGGTGTGGAGGGACTCGTTACTACTGAGTGTGTGGAGGGACTCGTTACCACTGAGGGTGTGGAGGGACTCGTTACCACTGAGGGTGTGGAGGGACTCGTTACCACTGAGGGTGTGGAAGGACTCGTTACCACTGTGGGTGTGGAGGGACTCGTTACCACTGAGGGTGTGGAGGGACTCGTTACCACTGAGAGTGTGGAGGGACTCGTTGCCACTGAGGGTGTGGGGGGACTCGTTACCACTGTGTGTGTGGAGGGACTCGTTGCTACTGAGGGTGTGGAGGGACTCGTTACCACTGTGGGTGTGGAGGGACTCGTTACCACTGAGGGTGTGGAGGGACTCGTTACCACTGAGGGTGTGGAGGGACTCGTTACCACAGAGGGTGTGGAGGGACTCGTTACCACTGAGGGCGTGGAGGGACTCGTTACCACTGAGGGTGTGGAGGGACTCGTTACCACTGTGGGTGTGGAGGGACTCGTTACCACTGAGGGTGTGGAGGGACTCGTTACTACTGAGGGTGTGGAGGGACTCGTTACCACTGAGGGTGTGGAGGGACTCGTTACCACTGAGGGTGTGGAGGGACTCGTTACCACTGAGGGTGTGGAGGGACTCGTTACCACTGAGGGTGTGGAAGAACTCGTTACCACTGTGGGTGTGGAGGGACTCGTTACCACTGAGGGTGTGGAGGGACTCGTTGCCACTGAGGGTGTGGGGGGACTCGTTACCACTGTGTGTGTGGAGGGACTCGTTGCCACTGAGGGTGTGGAGGGACTCGTTACCACTGTGGGTGTGGAGGGACTCGTTACCACTGAGGGTGTGGAGGGACTCGTTACCACTGAGGGTGTGGAGGGACTCGTTACCACAGAGGGTGTGGAGGGACTCGTTACCACTGAGGGCGTGGAGGGACTCGTTACCACTGAGGGTGTGGAGGGACTCGTTACCACTGTGGGTGTGGAGGGACTCGTTACCACTGAGGGTGTGGAGGGACTCGTTACTACTGAGGGTGTGGAGGGACTCGTTACCACTGAGGGTGTGGAGGGACTCGTTACCACTGAGGGTGTGGAGGGACTCGTTACCACTGAGGGTGTGGAGGGACTCGTTACCACTGAGGGTGTGGAGGGACTCGTTGCCACTGAGGGTGTGGGGGGACTCGTTACCACTGTGTGTGTGGAGGGACTCGTTGCCACTGAGGGTGTGGAGGGACTCGTTACCACTGTGGGTGTGGAGGGACTCGTTACCACTAAGGGTGTGGAGGGACTCGTTACCACTGAGGGTGTGGAGGGACTCGTTACCACATAGGGTGTGGAGGGACTCGTTACCACTGAGGGTGTGGAGGGACTCGTTGCCACTGAGGGTGTGGAGGGACTCGTTACCACTGTGGGTGTGGAGGGACTCGTTACCACTGAGGGTGTGGAGGGACTCGTTACCACTGAGGGTGTGGAGGGACTCGTTACCACTGAGGGTGTGGAGGGACTCGTTACCACTGTGGGTGTGGAGGGACTCGTTGCCACTGAGGGTGTGAGGGGACTCGTTACCACTGAGGGTGTGGAGGGACTCGTTACCACTGAGGGTGTGGAGGGACTCGTTACCACTGAGGGTGTGGAGGGACTTGTTACCATTGTGGGTGTGGAGGGACTCGTTGCCACTGAGGGTGTGAGGGGACTCGTTACCACTGTGGGTGTGGAGGGACTCGTTGCCACTGAGGGTGTGGAGGGACTCGTTACCACTGAGGGTGTGGAGGGACTCGTTACCACTGAGGGTGTGGAGGGACTCGGTTACAGGGGTTGGAGGTGCTGGCTACAGAACGAAGGCTAACCACTAGCAGGCAGCGCTGGGTAAAGGACACACTAGGTTACAGCAGGGAGGCAAGTAGTGAAGGAGACAAGCAGGCAGGGAGGGAAGCAGATAGGTAGGCAGGGAGGAGAGAAGAAAACAACGGTGGAAGGAAGAGAACTATAGAAGGGAGACAGAAAAGCAGAGAGGGAGTTAAGAAAGTATTGTTATTACAGCAGTAACTTGTTAGTTAAGTAAAGTTTAGCCTGGGAGTGAAATGCTTAGGTGTGTGTGTGTGTGTGTGTGTGTGTGTGTGTGTGTGTGTGTGTGTGTGTGTGTGTGTGGAGACACGTCCCAGAACGAGTGAATGGTCAAGTCATGTTTACACCCTTGAAGCTATTAATTTTGATAAACACAACAGTCGCACTGCTTATGTAAGAAGACTTCAAGAGGAAATGCAAATGATAATTTAAAAATTATCTGATGACGCTTCATTTGTTGAAATATTTACGTCAGTCGCAAGATGGAACGCAAATAAAAATAAATAATTTTAAAGAAGTGAAAAATGCTCAGCGTAAAAAAAATCAGTGTTGCAATTTACTCCATATCTAAGGTATTTTTTTAGTACCGTTAATTACTTGTTAATTATGTTCTGTGTAATTAGCAAGCGGAGTTGGAAGACCTGAGACATCAGTGACCTTCCGGGAGTGGTTTAAATTTATATTCCTAATTTCACATAGTGCACTTATGGTTTATGAAGTGGGGTTATTACAGTAGTTTGGACCATGCAGTAGTTAGCGGGTTGCCAGTGGTTGTCAGGTCAGTAGTAAACTGCAAAGTGGTCTTTTACTATAGAGTAAAAACTGTCACAGTTGCTGATGGCACAGCCTAAAAAAAGAGGTTGAAGGTGAATAATGAAAAGAGTAGTTTAACGAAATTAGGAAGAATACAGAATGCATCACCTGAAGGTCAGACTGAGATTAAGGTTTTTGGAGAAAGTTAAAAGTGTTTATATAACTGAGAGTGGACGCATTAGAAGATAAGTCAGCGCAAGATGAGATGATTCAGGAAGGCACAAAACCATATTAGGTTTTAGGGAATTTGTGAAAACGCAGTATGCTAATAGATACAAAGAGGAATGTTTGATAGTATAACTATTCCAGAGGTGTTGTATCTCGCTGTTTCCGCCAGGAGCTCGAGGACAGTGAGCATGTGCCCGAGATCAATGTGTGATGTAAACATTATGCGGATGTTAAGGAATAATGATAGTAGAACATGTAGCGAAGGGAAAGTATAATTAAAATTTAGAAGTAAACCAATGAGATAGCTTGGTCATGCAGAACGGCTGGAGAAAGTTACTGTACATCGATTAAGAAGACTCATATGTCTGAAGGCTGCTGAAAGGGAGTGTAGTTGACATCCAAAGTAAGGTTGAAAGGAGAGTGTGATCTGAAACTTAATAGGTGAGGAGTAGAACATCCTGCAGGCATGTTTGTATGTTAAATAATATTAAAGACAAATGATTTTTTATATAAATTTTACGTGTATACGTGTGAATAATGTGATAGCCATGAGGGGGTTCAGAAAACAGGTTAACCAGCCTTGAGTGTTGGTGAGAAATAGTCATCACCTGAACTTGTTCGGAGTACGTATGAAACATTGCTACACATTCATGAACACGTAATATGTCATTATAAACAATTTCTTCACATAGTTTTATTTGAAAGTGATCTGAGAGAGGTGTCAGCACTAAGTCGTGTGTGAACGGTGTGTTGCTTTTGAGACCATCGCTAAGGAGCAGTTTGGGATTTACTCTTTCAGTGTCCAGTGTGGAAAAACTGTATATCTACGTAGAGTAGTAGAGTACTCTACAAGTCCTGGGATTGACTTTGACTCGTTTTGGTTTTAGTTTTAATTTTATTTGCTTTTCTGGACTACCTCTTCATTGTTTCCTTCTGCATGCTAAGTTGTGAGGGAACTTAGTATTTTTCCAGTTATGTGAACTCTTCCTAATCAAGGATTGAGTGAATTTGTCGCATGCGTTGTTGTGTACACTCTGCATTTTACGAATTAATTTTTAAAGTAGAGAGTACCTGCTTACTCTCAGTTAGAATAGTGCATATGTACTGTTCTGACTGTGGGTCCTGTACTTGATTTGTGCTGGCCTTAAGAGTCTTGGGTGATGCAGATTTTTTAATGATCAATTTGGTGTTGGAAATGCAGTAATTAAGTTTTGTGAGACGATTAATCTACTTTTGGTATACTTGAAACTTGTAGTCAAGTACCTCTTTTGGCAGCAAAGATAGGCTGGTCTCACAATCGACCAATGTTTTGAAACAGTAACAAACGTAATGTCCTAGAAACCCTAATTACACTATCCCCGTGTGCCTGCTTTCCCTGCGAGGAGCCCTGAATCATGCATGTGTGACTGAAACGGCTCCAGGAGTGGCCCTGAACTGTGAGTGTTGCTGTGGTCACCTCAGGACTACAATTATACAATGGGAACCCCGTATAATGTGGTTAGTAATTGCGCTTTCCGGTTGTTATAGCAATAGCGGTTGTGTCGTGGTTGCTGTGGTTGTTGTCATGATAGTGATGGTTGTTGTGGTTTTATGTATGAGTGTGTAAGCACCTATTTATGTTTGAGGAAGTTATGCTATAGCTCTTGGGTTGCTTTATATTTTAATTCAAATCTTCATTTGACTTCGAAAACAGTTCTCCAACTCCACTGGCTCTTGTCATATTTTCATTCAAAAAATGTATGGATTCTGAATCCACTAAAGGGAATCTAAGAGCATTCCTTTAACTCTCTACTCTTACACCAACCATTACATGTTTAATATTACGATGGCTCACTTATATATTTCTCTTTCAACTGTGTTCACTCGCTCTTGTTCCTGCCATGCCAGAGCTTGTCTCTGTGTACCTTGCCTACAATATGCAAGTATGTATCCTATATGTCGTTACCATATCACCTCCAATGCTCTTTTTTCAGTACGGGAATAATTGGAACCCTCAACTAGTCGGACATGTAAAGAACCTTTAGAAGTTTACTACCTGATTATATTAAGCATTTAAGAAGGGCTAAACCGGAATGGGTCAAACGGTGCTTTGCAACCAGATGTTTTCCAGCTACGAGACCAATTGTTTTAAGGTTTCTTTACACATTTGATTAGGTGAGGGATCCATAGTGCTTCTGCATACTCGAGTAATTTTTTATATGTTTTCATTTCTGACTAATTAGGTGATCCCTATTGGAGTTGAATACTACAGTACAGTTTCTCATATGTTCGGAACATCGTCTTGAAAGATTTCTTGTTGATATTAACCAGGTGTGTGATGCCTAGGTTACCCGGGTTCTGTGTACATTGGGAGAACGATTCCACCACAGAGGATCAATTTCTTATCTACGGAAATAAAATCGAGAATTTCTGCTGGAAAATTTCATCAGGGAGGCGAGGGTTTCGGCAGAGTATAGGGGAAACTATGATTAATTCCTGCTACCACATTGTAATTCTCAAAGAGTCAGGGCAGACACACATTGTGGGTGTGTCTTTGTAGATAATTATTTTCTCCATCCTTTATGTTTCTGGTCTGACCTCTGTTGTTTTCCAGTACCAGAAAATAAATTACCTCTAGGATCTTTTCTCTGGTTGTTATCGAAACTATTATTATTATTATTATGATTGTCATTAATATTATTATTGTTGTTTTTATTAATATTATTGTTATTTTTATTATTACTATTACTATTATTGTTGTTGTTTTTATTATTATATTTCAGGCGAGGCACTGAACTCGTCGCAGTCGTACAGCGCCTGGGGAATGGATGGCAATTAGCTTCGATACGAGGAAGGGGAGGATAGCTCGATTTCTTGGATCAAGAGGCCTTCGTCAGCTCCATTCTAAAACGCTAAATCTTGATTCTTAGCTCAGAAGCTGCATCTTGATTCCTCAGTAAGAAGCACTGCGTCTTGCTCCCTGAGTCTTTGCTATCCTTATGACCAGCCCGGGTAAGATGAAAGAAGAAAGTTTAATTTTTCCGTCCCATTCCAATACTTCTTCAAGAATCAAAGAAATAGGACTCGTGCATATTCCAGTTTAAAAATCTTTCATCCATCCCATGATTTTTCGCCACCTCTCTATAATATTTATTGACCATAACTTATTTGAGGGAGATCATGTATGCAAATGTGTGGATTGCGTGTTCCCACGGGCGCTGGTTCCTCCCTCCTCACTCCCGTCCCCTGACGCAGGTCAAAGGAAATGAGGTTACCCTTTTCTTTAGAGATAATCTGATAACCTTATCCCCTTCCCCAGGCACTGTGTGACCTCTACGGGTTTAGCGCTTCCGACAATGAGAGAAATATATAGGGAGTTTTATTTTTAATTGAGAATAGAGAGAGCGAGTGATTGTTAATTTTAACAATGGAGTAAGGGATTTAGAAAAAATACAGTATAGTTTGTTTTTTAACAAATTGTGGTTGATAAGTATCATAAACTGCAAGAGGTGGAGGACCCCAACTGGTTTGGTTCTTCACGATGATAATATTAAAACTAATAATAATGATAATACAAGAGGTGGAGGCTGTGTGGTTTATTTATTGTGTGATAAATGAATAAAAGATGACAGGAGACCACGAGCACTGCTCAGCTGTGTAGCCAGAGCTGTTGTTGGCCACCACACACACACACACACACACACACACACACACACACTTAACAAAGTGGAGTAGAGTCGTGATAAGAACGTGTTATATTCCCCGTACAAAGGAGTTCCAGGATGGAATTTAGAGCAAGAAAGTCATTACAACCCACATGAGTGCCTGTGGAACAAAGGAAGAAATTGGCCAGGTGTGTTGAATCAGCATTTACAGCTCTCAGTGACGCAGGTAATTAACGAGGTAGAATTAATTAATGCTATATATCTGCCAGCAAAGCCAAGCCGCTGCGATACCTCACAGAACATTAACTACATTTTTGAGGTTGAAAATAATTACTCCGTTTAAAGAGCATGAATTTACTGAACGTTTTTCACATCCGCGAAAATTAAGGTTACATTCGTACCACCTGAGAGCAAATATGGCATAAAGATGGTGTTTTTTTTGTCAGGAAATACGACAGGTGCTTCCTGTCATGGGTCTTAGATAAATGATCCGTGAGGCTGCCAAGTATCCACTTACCTACCCTAGATACTTTTTCACCACCATTTAGATACAAGGATCACCATATTGTAGATATTAATGTACGAACAGAGAATAAGCAGGCAGAGAGGGTAAGTCCGGATGTACGGTACTATTCATTTATACTTTATAATTATCAGACCAGACTTCCTAAACTGGAAAGGGAAGCTTAAGGGATTATGAAATTTTAGGAAACACAGAGAGAATTAATCTTAAGTAAAATGATGTAATGTTTACCTGACGTTTTACATGTTCATGAGACAGAAGGAAAAGATCAGTATTCCTGTCAGAGTGTAAAAAGTTCAACGGGTTTCCGTCATTCACTTGTCACATGACGGTAGAACTTACCAAGGTAACTACTGTCTACCAGTCCACTACACACTCGGCTTTTATTTTTTTCCTCCCTATGTTTACATACCCCTGAGCAGTATTACGCTTTTGTGTTTGGATAAATGTCCCTTTCCAGTAGCTTGTAATTTTACAATAGTTAAACGAATCTCCTTGCTGTGAGTTCGTGGAGAAATATAGGTGAGAACAAATAGACTGAGGATCAAGCCTTCACCACGTCTTGCGCTGAATGACCTCACATGGGTTTAGCGCTTAACATGAATTATTATTAGTAGTATTAGTATTATGTGAATCCGTGATTTCTTATCCCCCAGCAACAATAAATAAAATATTATATTTGTCGCAGAAAGTTACACGTGAATTAAACTTTTGCTGTTTTTTTTTCACTGCCGAACTGTGGTTACCACGAAAAGTTGTACGAATAAGTGTAGACTTTTCGTTCCGTCGTGAAGTATCATTAAGTCGCCAAAGCTGATTTTCGTGCCTCCGGCGTGTTATGAATAATTACCGAAGATTAAAGTTTTCTTATAAAAGTTATTAAAATTTTCTTGAGAGCCATTGAGATAATTTACAAAGGTAGCAAAAAGAAAAAAAAAACTCAACTCGATTACAAAGGTCAAATTTAATGACACCTCTCAGTCCCTAGCTCAAAGTTCCGCGTCCTTGGACTCATTCCCTCAGGACATGGAGCTCTCTTGGCCCAGACCTTCACCAGCTTACCAGTTTTTCTACTTTGATTCCCTACATTCTCCTTGGACCCTACGGGCTCCTCAAGTGATGTTCATGTTGCTAAGGGTTCCTGCGCCTAGTTAATTCTCGAGAAACTAACCCTTGCACGTTCCCTAACTTATAAAAAAAAGAGGAAATTGCTGGATGCGCAGGTTTCCTGATATGTTTAAAAACTAGTTCGGGTGTCGGCTATCCCCAAGGCCGTCTGGTTGTCCTCAGAAACCCGAGTTGTTACTAGATAAACTTGGCCTGAGATTCCGTCCCGTTTTCTGTGTAGGACGCCGCCCAGGGACAACGGTAATGTTTCGTAACCGACCGTGCACCGCCTGCATTGTGTCTCGCCATTACAGACTTATAACGGGAAAATCAATTAGAAATTACAAGCTAATGCAATACACTTAATAATAGTGCTCCTTAGTTGGTTACCTGTCATGCGTGATAGCAGAAGACGGAGTGAATATCACAGACGACTGCGAGACATTACGAAAACACTGCACGCATTTAAGGGTGCAGGTCAAAGGGCGTGTTTCATAAAGTTACACATGGAGTCACATTGCTAAGGCGAGTCTGGAAGCGAAAAATTACATCGCTCATGGTTGGAAATTGGAATAATTAGGTACACTGTTGAGACATACACGAAAGAGTAGGGCGAAACAGATTTATTGGAGACTGATAGGTATGTGAGAGCTGTAAGTGGGCAATTAGAAAAAACAAAGGATTGAGGACAAGGAATCAGCAACAATATACGATCACAGCTACTTAATAAATAGGATCAGAGGTCTCGCTGCATAAGACAGGAAAGTGTGAACGCGAGGATACTTCATGAGGCCTCTCCGAAGAAAACACATCACAGTGTATACATGGGCTGCCTCATAGATACTGACAGAGGCTCTCTCCATCAGACAGATCAACAATGAACGACGGAGCAGCCACTCATGTCTTATCGCAGCTACACAACTGGTTTTGTCAGCCACCTCTACCCTTGAACTTTACCAAACGTAATGATAACTGAACTCTGATTGGTCTATATAAATATACAGAAGCGCTATACACGTACCGGTAATTATAGATACACACCAAAAGTGGTAAATAGTCGACTAGTTACGTAACGGTTACCTGCAGCACAAAGATGTAGATGAGCCAAGGCGGTGACAGACTTCCGGAATACAAAACAAAGGGATCATTTAGGAGCACAGCAAACATGCCTAGAGGTAACCAGGTTTTTCTCAATAGTCAGTTGGGATAACACCAACGGGCGTATTGCAAGGGAAGGAGAGAGTGGCAGGGGGTTAGGGAGGTGTTGGGAGGGAGAGAAGAAAAGGGAGGAGTTACTAGGAGAAGTATTGTGAGGGAGAAGGGAAGGTGTTGAGATGAGGAGGAGGAGGAGATGGATTAGGGGGATTTAGTTGGTGAATAAGACACATGCATCACTTGGGCGTCTTTACTGTAAAATAGCTTGTATTCAGTCGAATACAAGTTATTTTACTGGAGATAGCAGAAGTAATTCTGAGGTTATCAGTCCCTCAGACTAAAGCGACAAGACCTTATATAGAGGAGTAGAATGAGATGTAGCATCTAGAGTTGACATCAGAGAGGATCGTGGCCCACTGTCAGGTTATTCTAAACAATTATTGTAGTTATAGATAGAATTGGATAAGACTAGCTTTGTGTCAAGATACTTTGGTGTTGTCATGCCAGACGAGTATATATTTTTGATGGTATCTTTAGTGCAGAAATTTATCCGGCTGAAGAAGACAACTCATCAGGCGAAAAGTATCAGTAATGAGAATATTGAAGTGTTGCACATGTGTTTTATTCATCAATTTGTTGGTATTGTATGCTGTCTATGTGCTGGGAGAGAGAGCAGAGGTAGTGGAAAGGGTGGAAAAGAGAATGCTGATACGGTGGAGATGAAGGAGATCCAGCTCCTATGACTGGAGGAGGTGAAGGAGAGCCAGCTCCCATGACTGGAGGAGGGGAAGGAGGTCTAGCTCCATGTCTGGAGGAGGTGAAGGTCTAGCTCCATGTCTGGAGGAGGGAAGGAGGTGTAGTCATGTGTCCTGATCAAACAGCAGAATATATATATATATATATATATATATATATATATATATATATATATATATATATATATATATATATATATATATATATATATATATATATATATATATATAGATATATATATATATATATATATATATATATATATATATATATATATATATATATATATATATATATATATATATATATATATATATATATATATACTCTTTATGTTTCTATCAAATACTTTCATAAATATTCCATCCCTCTTAGTACAATATAATTCATGCTTGTCTAACTTGTCTCATCGTGCATGGAATTTATTCAGTATAATTTTGAAAATTCAAATGATATATATTAAGTATCGCCAGTTATTTTGATTACCTCGAATGAATATGCATTATCCTCTGTTGCGTTCCCAGAGCGATTATATTGAATCAAATCTATTGACCCTCCGAAGGTGATTTTTTTTTTTTTTTTGCATGGGTTTAGTGTGTGTTATTTGTAATTTCTGTCAGAGACTCTTTATTTATTCAGTTGTTACTTGTTTAGGTGTTGTTTGAGAGGGAATCGGGTTTTCCATCTCACATTCTTTCAGTTGTTCTTCAGTTTTTTCCGTGCTTCTCTTTTTCTTGTTTTCTTGTGTTTTTGACGTTTCTTCAGATTTTTACAGTCTTATATCTATTTTTCAGTCGTATTTATTCGTCTTTCAATTGCTTATTTATTGTATTTTCGTCATCTTATGCATATTTTTCAGTTTATTTTATTTACGTCTATTTGTTTGTTCTCTTGTTGCTCTCTTCATCTCTTCAATGATTTCTTCAGATCCTTAACATTCTCTTCAGTTATTCTGTTCATGGCTTTTTCATTTGTTATTCTGTTTTATTTTCTTCCCGTTTTCCCCTCACGGTCTTCAGTGCTCTTCACGTCTTTGGCATGTTCTTGAGTCATGTTACCTTCACGTTTTCTTCATGTTCTTCAGTAGTATTTGCACGTCTTCTTGTTCAACTATGTTCGCTTTCACTAACCTTTTAATTAAGCGAATTTTTCGAAATTTATTCAGAGTGAATTTTATGGAGCCGATCTACACATACGATGACATTCATCCCCTAGATGATATATTTTGGCAGTTGTTTTGTATCATATAAAAGAGGGTAGATCAACAGTTGGTTGATATACCCTCTCGGAGAGTATGTCATCCAACTGAACCTCTGAGAGGTACATTATATCATCATGTCGAACCTCTCAGAGGTATATCCTCTAGCTGAACCTCTCAAGGATATATTGTACAACTGAACCTCTCTGAAGTTCCTGCGGATGCATCATTCATCTGTACCTTTCGAGATATCATTGTGCAGTTCTTGGCGACTTCTATCTAAACCTATCAAGGAATTATTCTTTAACTCTCTTATTTGAATCACACGTGACTGGCATATTTTTTCGTAAAATAAGCAAGACCGTAACATAAACAATGGTAAACAAGTAGTGTCTTAAGACTCATTTGAAAGTGTGGAAGCCCTTTGGCACTATAGCTGACCACGGCAACACCAGTCGCTTCCGCCTCCGTTAGTCATAGTAATAATGAACATTGACACTATGGCTGACCACAGCAATAGTAATCGCTGGCATTGTGGCTGACAATTGCATCAACAGCCACTGGCTCTATGGCTGACCACGGCAGCAGCAACCGTTGGAAGCTATGGCGAGAGCGACAGCAGTGACCGCTAGTACTTAATACTGGGCGGGATGGCACAGACTGCTGGCTTAGACTGGCTGAACTCAGCCTCTCGCCACCCCTCCTTCACTACATCTTCCCTAAGAGAAGCATCCTGGATACCTACCCGAGGCGAGGTATGGCGTGTTCTCAGTGACCGGGCGGGGCCGGGCGCCCTTGATCAGGATCACTTCTTGCTGTGGTTGTGACAGCGTTGAGATCTCCCAGTGGGCCTCAGTGCTTCTTGTGGCCACCCTCATCCCGCGTCTCCAAGGACGCCGCCTGATAGGTCAGGGTTCACGCGAGGGTGTCCTGAGCATCTGGAGATGTGCCTGGGAGATGCTCCAGTTGCAGTAGATCAGTTCTTGTATTGAATGGGAGGGGTTGTGGTTTAACATTATAATTGCTGCACATGCTTATTATTTATATCGGTGTTTTTTTCATAGTATTTTTATAAATTCACAATGTTTAGACTGTGTGGGGATCGGGGTACGTGTGGGTGTGTGTGTGTGTATTTATCAATTTGTATTTATAGGAGTCTTGCTTTGCACCTGGTAACCTATCTTTAGTAATTTATCTATCATAAAATATTCTTCAATTTCTTATCCCTGTGGCACATACTACGACCTCTTTTAACTTATTTAACTTATTTTAACTTATTCTGTGAAGAAATATTTTCAGGTTTCCCTCCATCCCCACATTTTTCCTCAGTTTACATGTACATCCACTTGTTTTCTCTATTGACGATACAAAGAAGTCTTCTTTATCCATTCTTTCATGTCCCTTTAAAACCCTGTATGTCGTTGTTATGTCTTCTCTTTTATTCTTATCAGTCTGCGTAGACACTTTTAATGTACGTAATCATTCATCATAACTCATATTTTTTATCAGCTCTGGTAGTGATTTTGTAGCTCTGTAGCTTTTCTAACTAATCCATATTTTAGGTGTGAGCACCGTACAGCTGCTGTGTACTCCAGTGTTGGCTTAACATGTATTAAAAGCTTCATGATTTCTCCATCCATACATCTGAAAGCTATTTTGTAATTTGCCAGTGTAACTCGTGAGTTTATCACAATTTCATTTACATGATTTTTCAATAACATTTTTCGGCTAATGACAACTCTCTGTCTGTCTGTCTGTCTGTCTCTCTCTCTCTCTCTCTCTCTCTCTCTCTCTCTCTCTCTCTCTCTCTCTGAGAAAGGTTCGCGTAACACCAGTATGCCTCACACAGTAGTCCTCTTACACACCCCACTGCACTATTATTCTATGGAGAGACCCGTAAATAGAGTGACTAGCTTATAAAGCTCCGTTTTTTGCGCCTTGTTATCGTCCGCATCACCAGATAAAGTGCGGCGTCCCTTGTCGCCGTCTTATTCAAGGTGGTACTGTTTAAGATGACGTCTGCGCTGCCCACCTACTGCTGCCCATCGTCTGTTCAAGGTGTTTAAGATGACGTTTGCGCTGCCCACCGTCTGTTCAAGGTGGTTGACGTCTGGCTTACTCTCTTCACCTTAATATTTCATAGGATCCAAGAGACATGAGTGTAGCTTCCTCATATACTGCACGCTTTTATTAAGGCCAAACTTGTGTTAATTGAAAAATATAAGTATATTGGTGTAAGGAAACTTGGCGAAAGAGACTCGAGGCCTCTCAGCACTCGTCGTGAAGATGAGATGCCATGCAAAATAGTTCTGCATCTGTGACACAAACCAACACGACTCAACCATTTCCATTGTTCTCCAGCTAAACAACACCTTCAAGACAAACAAAAAGAATAACTTGTAGGAACACCTGATGAATATACAGGGTGTTTCAAAGAGATGGACCCAATTTCAGTATATACTGCTTTGAAATTGGCTCCATCTTTTTAAAACGCATTCTTTCTCTGTGGTCTATTTTTTTTTAAATAATAACGTTCACTGTTTGTGCCGTAAATAATATAATATAATATATGCCGTAAATAATATAATATATACATTAAGCAATTACTTTTTTTCGATGCTGTTAATAATATTAACGGTCTAATTCTGTTTGCGTTGCTTTTGGCACGTTTGCTATTAAACTAAAATTCATAGGCTCTTAGAGTCATTATGAACTTACCTATAAAAATGCGCATTTTTTATATAAAGATGAGGGGGGGGGGACAATAGCGGAACTTTATAGTGCAGTTTCTGTATCAGAAAATGACGTGTCAAGCGTGATGTTGTATCACTTGACGACCGTTCATCTTATTTAAAACTGGCGGTTTAAGTCATGTTATTGATGTGTAGAAAACACCCGCAGCGACTCTTGGTCCTGGGTCGTGGTCATAAGCGAAACTCTCGCAGTGGGTGATAGTCATGACTGAATCACCTGCTGTGGGTCCTAGTCTACGCTAAAGCGTCCTCAGTGAGTGCTGGACTTGACGAAAGCACTGGCAGTGGTCCTGGTACTGACCTCGAAGAAGTACCTGCGGGCCGCGTGCATGCAAAAATCCATGTAGCCGCCGCGGCCTTGAAAGCAATGCGACAAACTAAGGGGAAAAAACTTGCACAATTGGAAGCTGCAAGAACGCGAGTACGTGTGGCCCAATGTCAAGGCGTCCACGGTATATCCCTTTATCAATTAGAGGCGTTCACTGTATTCCTTTGTCACTTAAAGGCGTCTACGGTATTCCTTTGTGACTTAAAGGTGTCTACGGTATTCCTTTGTCTCATTTAAACTATGAACACGGCAGTTGTAGCTCATTTCCGGCTCGCTGAGATGTAATGAAGTGAATTGGCAGCTTCAGTGTGGCTGTACACTGCTTAATTGTTACACAAGGCAATGCTGGTTGCACAACAGTGAATTCTAGATTTACTAGCGACTTATCTCCTTTTTTATTATACTAGTTATCTATGCTCGCAAGTTCTGTGATGTGATCTGCTGTTTGAAAATTCTCTCCACCGTGCACGGCATTATTGGTGTTTACCTTGAGAGTTATAATGAGCTCAAGAAACCAGAAGGAAGTGAGACGAGTTGGAAATACGGCATGCTTCCGAGACGAAGTGAACTGGAACTACAGCATGCTCCTGCGATAAGAGTGAACGGGAACAACATCATGCTTCTGAAAGAAGAGTGAGCTGAATATACAACATGATCCTGAATAAGAGTGCTTCTGAGACAAGAGTGAGATGGAACAATAGCATACTCCTGAGGCAAAAGTGAGCTGAACTACAGAGTGCTCTTGCGACAACATTGAGACGTAACCTCAGCATACTTTGGAAACAGCACTAAGCTGGAACAGCAACATGCTTCTGAGATGAGAAAGAGCTGCTGTCTTGACAGAAAAAAAAAGCTCAGATAATTGATCTCTGGAAACTAGAGCGAACTCATAAGACTGGATACTATACTTTTGAGTCAGCACGTTCTTCAGTTTAGAATAATAGTCGCCACCCAGAATTTCACCTCAACAAATGCAAGATTATTAAAACTGGGGAAGGGGCGAGAAGAGCAGAAATTGAGTAAAGACTATCTGAGCAGAAAGATCTCAGGAATGAGAACAGTTCCGATCAGTGACACAACCCAGGGCAACATGGTTTTAGAGCAGGCCGTTCCTGCCTGTCCCAACTACTGGATCACTATGACAAGGTCTTGGATGCTTTAGAGGACGAACAAAATGCGGATGTAGTATACACAGATTTTGCGAAAACCTTCGACAAGTGTGACCATGGTGTAATAGTGTACAAAATATGTGAAGGAATAACAGGAAAGTTGGTAGATGAATCTATAGCTTCCCAACAAACTGAACACAAAGAGTAATGGTAAACAGAGTAAAGTCTGAGGCGGCCGCAAGTGAAAGGCTCCGTTCCACAAGGCGCAGTGCTCATTCCCATCCTGTTCCTCATCCTCATATAACATACACAAAGATGTAAGCCACAGCACCGTGTCTTCCTCTGCGGATGACACCCAAGTTTGCATGACAGTGTCCTCCATCATAGACACTGCAAGACTCCAAGCGGACATCAACCAAATCTTTAACTGGGCTGCAGAAAACAATATGAAGTTCAATGAAGAGAAATTTCAATTACTCCGATATGGAAAACCTGAGGAAATTAAAACTATATTCCAGCTACACGATAGAGCGGAAAACTAATGTGAAGGACCTGGGAGTTATAATGGCAGAGGATCTCACTTTCAAAGATCACAACAATGTATTCACCACATCTGCTAGAAAAATGATGGGATGGATAATGAGACCCTTTAAAACTAGGGACACCAAGCCCATGATGATTCTCTTCAGATCGTTTATTCTCTCTAAGCTGGAGTATTGTTGTACACTAACGGCGCTTTTCAAGGCAGGTGAAATTGTTGACCTTGAGAGTGTACAGAGAGCCTTCACGGCACACATAAGTACGATAAAACACCTAAATTACCGGGAACGGTTAAAGTTCCTTGACTTGTATTCCCTGGGATGCAGGCGGGAAACATACATGATAATATACACCTGGAAAACCCTAGAGGGATTAGTATCAAATTTGCACACGAAATTCACTCCCTATGAAAGCAAAAGACTCGGCAGGCGGTGCAACATCTCCCCAATGAAAAGCAGGGACGCCACGAGCATGCTAAGGCATAACACAGTAAGTGTAAGAGGCCCAAGACTGTTCAACTGCCTCCCAGCATACATAAGGGGGATTACCAGTAGATCCATGGCTGTCTTCAAGAAGGCACTGGACAGGCACCTAAAGTCAGTACCTGACCAGCCATGCTGTGGGTTGTACGTCAGTGTACGTGCGGCCAGCATTAACAGTCTGGTTAATCAGAACCTGATCCACCGCAAGGCCTGGTCACAGACCAGGCCGCGGGGGCGATGACCCCCGAAACCCTCTCCAGGTAAACTCCAGGTAAATGAACAGGTTACTCGAATAAATTAGGCAGCGAATACTGATTAACAACTCCAAAAGTTTTGAGATAATCAGGCATATTCCTAACAGTAATTCACGGCTTATGCTGGGCCCATGTTAAAGTATACAGTGTTATCATGGAGTCTACGTGGCTTACGTTGAGCCCATGTTAAAGTGTCATCATGGAGTCCACTGGGTTTATGCTGCACCCGTGTTAAAGTGTACAGTGTCGTTATGGAGTCCACACGGCTTGTGCTGGGCGCATGTTAAAGTATACAGTGTCATCATGGAGTCCACACCTCTAAAACAAACGCATATTTAGAAAGCCGAGAAAGTGGAGAGCTATGTAACGAGACCTGTTTCAGAGCTAAAGGAAATGATATAGGAGGAAAGGCTAAAGAAGCGAAACTTGACAACAATAAAGGAGAGAAAAAACAGGGGAGACATGTTAACGAAATACAAAATACTCGAGGGACTTTTTTTTGTTTTAGTGTGTATTCGAGGGCGGAAAACAAGTAGACGAGGGTACATTTAAAGGCAAAAGGCACCCATGATTCGCAGGAGTGTCAGGGTGTATTTCTTTATTCTCATGGTGGTCAGGAAGAAGACTGAGTTGCACAGAAGAGAAGTGGTGATGGGTTTCATACATAGCTTTAAAAATACGTATGGCAGGGTCCAAGAGAATATGAGTAAATACAGCATGCAGAAAGTTAAGAAGCAGGACCAGGAGCTGAGACTAGAAGTATGTAACCACAAATAGGTGAATACACACACACACACACACACACACACACACACACACACACACACACACACACACACACACACACACACACACACACACACACACACTACAAGTGTATAATTGACAACCAGCACGGTTTCAGGGAAGGAAAATCCTGTGTCACAAACCTACTAGAGTTTTATGACAAGGTGACAGAAGTAAGACAAGAGAGAGAGGGGTGGATCGACTGCGTATTTTTGGACTGCAAGAAGGCTTTCGACACAGTTCCTCACAAGAGGTTACTGCAAAAGCTAGAGGACCAGGCACACATAACAGGAAAGGCACTGCAATGGATCAGAGAATATCTGACAGGGAGGAAACAACGAGTCATGGTACGCGACGAGGTGTCAGAGTGGGCGCCTGTGACAAGCGGGGTTCCACAGGGGTCAGTCCTAGGACCTGTGCTGTTCTTGGTATACGTGAACGACATAACGGAAGGGATAGACTCAGAAGTGTCCTTGTTTGCAGACGATGTGAAGTTAATGAGAAGAATCGAATCGGACGAGGATCAGGCAGGACTACAAAGAGATCTGGACAGGCTACAAGCCTGGTCCAGCAACTGGCTCCTTGAATTTAACCCTGCCAAATGCAAAGTCATGAAGATTGGGGAAGGGCAAAGAAGACCGCAGACACAATATAGTTTAGATGGCCAAAGACTGCAAACCTCACTCAAGGAAAAAGATCTGGGGGTGAGTATAACACCGAGCATATCTCCTGAGGCGCACATCAATCAGATAACTGCTGCAGCATACGGACGCCTGGCAAACCTACGGATAGCGTTCCGATACCTCAGTAAGTATTCGTTTAAGACTC